>NW_019154087.1:49874443-49973821 GCF_002288905.1 Enhydra lutris kenyoni | reverse complement strand
TTTTTTAAAGATTTTATTTATTTATTTGACAGAGAGAGAGATCACAAGCAGGCAAAGAGGCAGACAGAGACAGAGAGGGAAGCAGGCTCCTTACTGAGCAGAGAGCCTGATGTGGGCCTCAATCCCAGGACCCTGATATCACGACCTGAGCTGAAGGCAGAGGCTTCATGACTGAGCCACTCAGGCAGCCGTTCCATTTGGATTCTTGCAATACCCCATATCCACCCTTGATCTCACAGTCTGCTCTTCATACAGCAGCCCCAGTCATACTCAATGCTTACAACCCCAAGGCCCCATTCATCTCAGATGGCTTCCAAGATCCTGTAAGATCTGCCTTCCCAAAGCTTTGTGACCTCATATCTATATCTCTTTGATATTTCACGCCAGCCTCCTTGCTATCTCTTGATTCTGCTAAGGAACATTGTATTTGCTGTTTCCACTGCCTGCAAAGTTCGCCTGCACATAGCTACATGGATTGCTGCCTCCCTTCCTTGACATCTCTGCTCAAATGTCACTTTGTCACAGAGCCCTCCCTGAGCACTATAAAATGTTAACTTTTCCTCACTGACCTTCTCTATCTCACGCACACATTGCTTAATATTCAGCAGAACACCACCACCTGACATGATTTTAAATCTCTTTATCATCTGACTCTCCCTTCTAGGTTGTAAGATAACTGAGACCAAGCAAGGTCTTGTCTTTTTGTATGCAATGTGTTGGAGCCTCACTCACTCACCCTGCTTGACCAGCAGCAGTGGCTTTGGGTTCAGCTACCCAGTTAAGCTTGTGGGACCCAATAAGCTATCATGGCACAGACTCAGTCAGCTTTGCAAAATACACACAGGAGATGATGGGAGGCCGGCATCAAGAGTGTCTGTCATCAGTAGGAATTCCTACCATAGCCCTGGACCTTCCTGTCTACTTTCTCAAGTGGCAGCTTGGGTTTGGGGAGACCACATTAATAGGTGCAAATACCACCCTTGCTTAGAAGGCCATGTCCCATAATATTTGTTGTATTTGTTCCATGAGAGTATTTTCTAACAATCCATGAGAAACAGTTCACCCATTACCAGAACAATAATGTCAGGGAAGCCCTAATGCCACATCCTCCCACTAGATAATTACAGTTTACTCCTGTCCTCTCAGGAATCATTTTTGCAAGGAGTAATGCTGATTAGTAACAGAATTGGCATTTTCCATTTCCAGGAAATAGTGTTAGATTGTTAAGCCAATGTGATTTTCCCATGGAAAGGGAGAAGCACTTATTTTTTATCGTACTGTGATGCATAATAGGCACCCAACACGTATTTGTTGAATAAATGAATGAATGAATGAATCAATCAATCAATGAAATAATAAAGTAGAGAGCATGATACCAGAGGTGAAAACTTCAAGATATGGTTAAGAAAATTAAAGGTCAAACTATGGCCTGGGAAAAATTTTTTGCAAAACATGTATCTGACAAAGGATTCATATTCAAAATATATAAATAGCTTCTACAACTCAATAATAAGAAGCCCAAAAAGTTCAACTTAAAAAATGGTTAAGAGATTTGAACAGATACTTTATCAAAGCAGATACACAAGTGGCAAATAATCACATGAAAAGATGTGAAATATCATTAGCCATGCAAATTTAAACCACAAGGAGAGAATTCCACACACTCGCTAAAATTGTAAAATTTAAAAAGCTTGGAATTCTAAGTGTTAACAAGTATATAGAGAAACTTACTGTCATACATAGGAGTTCAAAATAGTACAGTTATTTGGCAATACATTTTGGTAGTTCCTTATAAAGTTAATGATACATTTACCATATGACCCAAAAAATTCACTCCTGTGTATTTACTTAAGTGACATGAAAATATTTTGTCTACACAAACATTTATATGCAAATGTTCATAGCAATTTGATTCATAGTATTCATCATAATAGCTCCAAATTAGAAACTACCCAAATGTCTATTCATTGGTGACTGGGTTAACAAATGTGATAAATTTACATAATGGAATACTACTCAGGAATAAAAAGGAACCAACTATTGATACACTTAACAACCTGCATGAATCTCAAAAATATTATGCTAAGTGAAAGAAGTCAGATGCAAAAGACTACGTATTTTGTGATTTCACTGATATGTTTTGGGAAAGGCACCATGTAGCGACAGAAAGCAGACCAGAAATTACAGAGTTTGGGGTAGTAGGAGGGGATTGACTATAAAGAGGCTCAAGGGAATGCTTTGTGATGATGGAAATTCATGGTATGTTCACTTAACCCTGCAAAGTAGACATTGAGAAGGTATAGGGAGTAAGGTAATAAGAAAGCATACTCCCTTGGTGGATTGTAATTTGTGTAGGAAATGATATTATGAAGTAAATAATAATAAGCTTTATATAAAAATTTAAACTCTCTGGTCATAAGAATTTTGCTACAATTAATAATTTACAGTTGCTTTCACTGCTTACTGTCCAACTGTTCATTATAGATATGGACTTTTGTATAGTGTAAAGAAATAGGAGGATCTAGATTCTTTGCACTCCAGTTTTGTGATGATCAAATAATAGCCTAATTACTTCAAAGAATAAACATTTACTTTTCCCTATGAATTATGAACTGAGGAATATACTCTCACACAAAGTCCACTCAATATTTTTGAGTTAAGTTTATTTCATTTGTGGGTCCTAAATTTATACAGTATGAGTAATTTTAATTTAATGACATATATATAAGAAAGGAATGCATTCAAATATGTATTCAACATATTAAGATTTTCCACATCCATAAATTTTATTTTAACCTTATTTAATTTATTCTGACTGACATTTAGTTTCTATTCACTACATTAATAACAAAAAGAGGAAAAAATCCAATGATCTTTACACATGCAGAAAAACTATTTGATAAATTTCAATACTTATATTTGACTTAAAAATAAATCCCTGGGGGTGTCTGGGTGGCGCAGTCCGTTAAACATCTTTTTTCAGCTCAGGTCATGATCTCCGGGTCCAGGATTGAGTCCCACATTGGGCTCCATGTTCAGTGGGGAATCTGCTTCTCACCCTCCCTCTGTTCCTGTCTCTCCACTTATACTCTCTCTCTCTCTCAAATACATACATACATACATACATACATAAATGAATAAAATCTTAAAAAAATAAATCCCTTGAGAAACTAGGGTTTAGTGGGGGACTCCCTTAACCTACAAAAACCTGCAAGAAATAACACACTTTATGGTATAGTGATAAAAGCTTTACCCCTGCAACTGAGAAGGGAGAAACAATGCCTAACATACCACCATTTATTTTCAACTCTTAATTGGTGGTACTCCCCAATGCCAGCCCTCAGATATTGGAATATTTCAGGACCTAGCAATATCTCTGGATCTCTGATGATACTACTTCTGCATCTCCCAGGAAGAGCAATCTTCTCTGCTGCAAAAAAACCCTTGGATTTATCTTGAAAAGTAGAACATTTGCAGGTAATACAACCCAGCAATTTCACTTCTAGGTATGCCATGGGGAAAATTTTGTACCTATGCACCAGGAACAATTAGAAGAAAGTTCATGGCAGTGCAGATCATGATATATATATTTTTCTATTATGAAAATGATAGTTTTTAACAGAATTGATTAATAAATTGTGGAAGTTTAACACAGTAAAACATAAAGTCATGAAAATAAATAAAATACAACAAATAACCATCTAAGTTATTTATGAATGTTTAAGGTTGAATGCATGCATATATTTGTGATAAAAAGTTTTAAAAATTAAGGGAATGGTAAATACAAAATTTAAGGTACTGATTAGTGCTGATCCAGACAGGAAGCAGGGAAATGGGATGAGGAGAAATACACGAGTAGAGGCAAATAACGTTTTATTTCTTGGTTGGGTGATGGGTTCATTGAAGTTCATTATATTATTGTTTTATAATGTATAGACTTTATGCATATATATTCTTTCTATGTACCAAGTCTGTATACCAAATGACTGCATCTTTTATTACAAATGATAGTAAATTGGGGAAAAAGGTTTGCTGTGGTGATGACTCCCTTGCTAGTATGGTACATGGCCACTCAGGTGCTGTGTCTTATTTTATTTCACAGATGAAGATCATCTAAAATGCTTCAAAACTACCAGCTGCCTCTTCTTACTTTTGTGGGTAATACAAAGGCACCCAAAAAGAAAAAAATAATTATAAGACCTGATTGAGGTCTTGGCAGACTTCTATCATCAGATTACCATAGGTTACTGGCCACTATATGGATGGGCTTCTTTTGGGTAAGACATCCAGTGAGCTGTGATTCCATCACAGGCCATGAGCTGAAGAAGCTTGTGGACTGTCAGGCATTCAGTGGCTTCTCTCGAAAAGAGAGTACAATCGGCTAGCAGCTTGTTCTGTCTATCCAGAGCTTGGAATGAGCTCATCTAGCAAATATTAAGGCACAAAGTTCTAAACAGTGTGCCCTTTTCACAAGAGGGCAATTTGAATTTCAATATAATGTTTCTTGAGGTTTAGAGCTTCCACTTACTTTCAAAACATTTCTTGTAAATATAAAAGTTTTCTGGCCTTAAAATTTTATAGTATCTGAAAGCTAGAGTTGACTGATGTAATATTTGTGTTTTTCCTCAGACCGTTCTAGATAGTTTAATTCACAGCTGCAACTGGTACCTTGCCTTAGTCAAGATTTTAAAATTTCGTCTTTAGGATAAAACTGCTCACATGTGACTAAATAAGCTTGAGTGTAAACATTCATTTATTTAAAATTTAAGAGTTAGAATTTACTTTTTGTTTTAATAGAGAAAGCAATTTAGGAGAATCATTTGGTATTGCCTTTGCTTAGCAAATTATCTATTGTGTTATGATTTTGCAACAGCTAGAGAAAAACCTTCAAAACAGATAAAGGATGAAAAAATTATTTTTCTTATATTTTTTCTCATTTTCTTCCTTATTTTATGTATTAAATATTCTAGAGTTTGAAGGTTAGTAAAAGCATTGTGGCCATTTGAAGAAAAGTAGGTGGCTCAAATAAAATCCTTATTTGTTTCTGAAAGCATATATATTCCAATTGTTATCATGTAACTAAGAATAAATAAAAAATCACACAAGTGTTAAAAATGCCCTGGATAGAATTAAAAATTAGGAATTTTAAAATATCAATCTTCTAGTTAACTGGTGACTGGAATGGACTTATCTTACCACTTGGAAAAATATTTTAATCTCAACTGACTTTACCCAATGATAAATATTTCACAACATTGCAAATGACTTAAAATCTATAGTACAGATCGTTGCTTAAAAGTTGTAATCATTTTTTAAAAAGTTGTAATCATTTAAAAACTTTATCGATGATGTGATTTTCAGCTTTTACCTCTAAAAGGGTTATAGTCTCCTTTAAGAAGAAACACATAGTTAAGTATAATACTAAGCTATGACCAGCTTGGCAAAAACTGTAAACATTTCCTGATCAAGCATACAGTCTAGCTTCAGTTTAGAAAGCAAATTATTAGTGATGTCATACAAACTCTGAGGTGAGCAACCTGACCCAGGATGCAGGTAACAGAACCACGCTGGATCTTCACTAGGATGTTTTATTTTAGGCTTATGCTAAAAGAGGAAACTGACTTCTGTATGTAACAGTGCCGTGCTCAGGACCAACACAGGGTAATGGCCTCAAGATACATTAGGACAGAATAAAAACAATCAGCCATAAGGCCTCATCTGGCACATGCTATCTTCATCCTGTGGTTTTTTTGGTGTGTGTGTGTATTAAAGTCTTCTGAATTCTTTTTTTTTTTCTTTTTTTTTTGGTACCAATTTGTGACTTTGTGCAATTAACCAGGACATAAAGATCTTTGACTTGTAGACTGGACCAGCATTGACAATAATACTTACTTCATTAAAATTTATACATACTTAGGTAAAAGGATTGGCCCGATTTTTTTGGTTCAACAGCTCAGTGGATCTGTTAGTGACATTATGACCCATCCAGCCACATTCATCTCTGTTGTCCTTTAGGACAACAAGCAGATGTCAGGTCTGTCCCATGGATCCTTCGGTGTCTCCCGGTAATGAAGCCTGGCTGTAAGCCCGAGTTATGGCTATGTATTGTGCAATCTGAACACATGCATGGGAAAGGACTCAGTCTTATTAGAACCAGACTGAAGCGATGTGCCTGGAATTGTTTACCAGGTTTTAAAAGTCCCAATAAAGTGCAGTAAATAATAGATCAAAGGCATTCAAAAATCTGGTGGCTGTTGATAAACTGCACCAAGTTCCTTAAGGAATTTCTTAACTAAAATGTTTAGATATTGTAAAAAGGGTTATTTAGTGATGTCATCATCAAGGGAGAAGGAAAGCTACAAAAGCTGTAAAAGTTAATAGAGTCACCTTGAATGAAATCTCTGGCCCAGCAAACCCACTGAACTCTATTGAGGTAGGATGAAACAGCAGAATTAATGGCAGGTATCCTGGGACCATATTTAACGGTAAGAAAAGGAAAAAAGCAGTAAGAATTTTCTTCCTTTAGCTTGCATTTGAATGGTTATAACAAAAGACCCAATGAGGAAGTCATGCCTGTGGTTCTTTTTTGGTACTCATCAAATAACACCATGAAAAACCATCTTCATGTTCGGACGATGGTGCTACTGGAGAAGTACGGAAAGGGTGAGAACAGGCTTGACTTCCTTGCCATTCATACCACTACTCTTGCCAGTTCCCCTGTTGCCCTTGAATGAAAGGAAGCTGGTGTCGTTTGAGAGCAGGGAGTCAGACAAAAGCGAATTGGCTAATATGGGGTTTAATTCATGAAACAGACTCAAAACAATATACCCCCAATAAGTGATGGCAGCCTCATGAAAGCACGGTTGAATTTCTATTGAATTGCCATTCCTGTGTAATTAGTCAAGGGGAGGGGAACAAGGGTATTATGGACACTGTCTCTTACAGCACAACCTACTATGTGAGTAATTTTAAGGAGTGAAAGAGGATAAAACTAATGTTTGCAGAGAGGGTGGCACCTTAACAGTTTTTCCTCCATTCTATGATGGAGCCCATGATATTCCTGTTTTTAGTAATGAGGAAATCCAGGCAGAGAGAGCCAAAGTACTTTGTCAAAGGTTATGCTTCTGATCAATGACAAAACTGAAATGACAAAGTCTGTCTGTCTCCTAATATTTATGTTATTCTGGACTAAGACCACCACCAGAATCACCTTTGGAGATTTGAAAATATATGCATGCCTGATAATATCTTTTATGGATTTGAAAGGAGACAGGAGAAATAATTGATAAAATTTAAACGTGGACTATAGATTAGATAACTAATTTATCATTATTAAATTTTCTGATTTTGGTAATTGTACTATGAAAATTATACCCGTGTTTTTGGGAAATACACACTTAAATATGTGCCTATAGATAGATATTCTATGTCTGTATCTATGTAGAGATAGATGAACAAATCAATAGAGACAATGACAAAACAAATGGGGGATATATAAATAATTCTGGGTATGAAACATTGTATTTTGTGAAAATACTGACAATAATACCTTTCGTCCCATAGTTCTTTTACTAGGATGAGGGTGTATTCTCTCCTCCCCACTTGAATTTGGGTGGGCTAGATAATAAATGGCAATAGACCTCCTGCCTCCTTCTCCTGCCTGCCCACTTTTGGACCCCAGCTGCTATGCTCCAAGGAAGCTCAAGCAGCCCATTTGAAAGCCTGTGTGGAGAGGCCCCCCTGGAAAGGAATGGAAGTCCACAGCTCTCAGCCCAGGCTGAGTCTGATCTTGTAGCAACACTGATTTGCCAGTCAAAGAAGAACCATCTTGCTCTAACAGCCCTAACCAGGACAGGACCTCTGCTGGTGCTGCACCACACAGAGCCAAGCCTTCCCTCTGACACCTGCCAAAGGTCAGGTCTGTGAGATAAAATACAACTTTTTTTTTTAAGTCACTACTTTTTGAAATGTTTATTGTGTAGCAATAAATCGCAGGAACTCTGAGTAAAGAGTATATGGCAATTCTTTGTACTATTCTTGTAGCTTTCTCATACGTTTACAAAGAAACGTATGAGAAACTTCAAAGTCCACATACTCAGCCTCTGCCTTCAAAGTCCACATACTCAGCCTCTGCCTTCAGAGGTTTAGTGCATGGAGGCACGTGTGTTTTGAAACAACTAAACAAACCAAAACCAAACAAAAGGACTTCTCAGGAGATT
This sequence comes from Enhydra lutris kenyoni, assembly GCF_002288905.1. Taxonomy (NCBI): domain Eukaryota; kingdom Metazoa; phylum Chordata; class Mammalia; order Carnivora; family Mustelidae; genus Enhydra; species Enhydra lutris. The sequence continues at coordinate 49,965,602 of NW_019154087.1, read as the reverse complement.
CTGATAGATGTCTTCATTTATAAACCACCAGTCTAGTTGGAAAGGAGCAAATTCAGAACTATGATAAAAAATTATGTTAAGTTTCAAAATTAGGCAAATGAAGTTATGCTAGAATATAGTAAGAACTTCAATAAATTAATCATGTATATACATATATGACTGGGGTTTTTTTTTTTTTTAGTTATTACCTGAACCTTTTTTAAAAATGTGATATTTCCTTCATTATTTGAAGCTTGAGGCCATTCTAATGAGTATTTTTAGGTTCTTTCAAGACTAAGTTTTTTCTTGTAAGGCTGTCAGGCTATGATTTTTTTTTCTTTTATTCTTTGTGTGAACTTGACGTACTGAACACCTCTATGGTGAAAATTTGGAGAACATCGGTATATTCTTGTTATAGACCTTTACCTTAAGAAAGGTGACCAGCAATCTAGATCATATTAAAGTGATGTTTCACATTTTGAAATTTATATAGATTCATGTCCATATCCAAGTGGTTGAACTTCTTGAGTCTACCATGAATGTCCTCCTAAAGCAAGTCACACGGAGGAGCAGGGGTTGTGTCATTTGTATCAACAAAGGACTTCCATGCAGTGGCTGAGTTAGAGAAATGATGTTCTTTGCCAAAGAAACAGGTCAGGACCCTAGACAAGCAGACTGAAGCAGGCATTCAAGGTTGACCTGGAATTGAGCAAAACCTGAAGCAGATATAGAAGCCCTTTCATATTGACCAGGAAAACACATATGAGAGTTGGGCAAGGTGGCCATACCTTAGTGGGTATGCTCACACCGAGTGCTATACATTCATACTCCACATACCAGTAGAGAATGGCATCTTAATATACTGTCAGATTTATTTATCTTTGTGTAGGGGCCTCTATTATTTCTTCTGTTTATGAATGGCACAACAATTTATCCAGTATTTCAAGCCAAAATCAGAGAGAAAACCCCCTGGATTTCTCTTCTGTTCTTCATTTCCAAATCAGATTTCCAAGTCATTTGTTCTCACCTAAAAACGCTTATTGTTTTCCTCCACTCATCTTCCCTCCATTCTCACCTTTGATGCCCTAGCTTGGGTCCTTGTGATCAATCACAAGGACTATAGTAGCTCCTAACTGATATCATGATTCTTAGTATTGACACCTTCTGATTCACCCATTCCTCTTTCCTGCCTGTTATATTTAATACAAATAAAACACTATTACTCTTTTTTTTTTTAATAGAATTTTTTTTCTTTTAGAAAGAGAGAGAATGAACAAGCACACGAGGGGAAGAGGGAGAGGGAGAATCCTAAGCAGCCTCCATGCTCAGCTTGGAGTCCAACATGGGGCTTGATCCCACGACCCTGAGATCATGATCGAAGCTGATAGTAAGAGTTGTGGCTTAACCAACTAAGCCACCCAGGTGTCCCATGTATTACTCTTGATCAAAGTTCTTCAGTGTTTTTCATCATGTACAGATTCAATTTCAGGTCTTTTTTAGGAATCATATGGTCCTTCTCAATATGGCTCTTGTCTACATTTCTAATTTCATTTTTTTTAATTTTTTATTTTTTATAAACATATAATATATTTTTATCCCCAGGGGTACAGGTCTGTGAATCGCCAGGTTTACACACTTCACAGCACTCACCATAACACATACCCTCCCCAATGTCCGTAACCCCACCCCCCCTTCCAAACCCCCTCCCCCCAGCAACCCTCAGTTTGTTTTGTGAGATTAAGAGTCACTTATGGTTTGTCTCCCTCCCAATCCCATCTTGTTTCATTAAATCTTCCCCTACCCCCTTAAACCCCCATGTTGCATCTCCACTCCCTCATATTAGGGGGTTCTCTTTCTCTGATTGACTTATTTCGCTAAGCATGATAACCTCTAGTTCCATCCACGTCGTCACAAATGGCAAGATTTCATTTATTTTGATGGCTGCATAGTATTCCATTGTGTATATATACCACTTCTTCTTTATCCATTCGTCTGTTGATGGACATCTAGGTTCTTTCCATAGTTTGGCTATTGTAGACATTGCTGCTATAAACATTCGGGTGCACGTGCCCCTTCGGATCACTACGTTTGTATCTTTAGGGTAAATACCCAGTAGTGCAATTGCTGGGTCATGGGGTAGCTCTATTTTCAACATTTTGAGGAACCTCCATGCTGTTTTCCAGAGTGGTTGCACCAGCTTGCATTCCCACCAACAGTGTAGGAGGGTTCCCCTTTCTCCGCATCCTCGCCAGCATCTGTCATTTCCTGACTTGTTGATTTTAGCCATTCTGACTGGTGTGAGGTGGTATCTCATTGTGGTTTTGATTTGTATTTCCCTGATGCCAAGTGATGTGGAGCACTTTTTCATGTGTCTGTTGGCCATCTGGATGTCTTCTTTGCAGAAATGTCTGTTCATGTCCTCTGCGCATTTCTTGATTGGATTCTTTGTTCTGTGGGTGTTGAGTTTGCTAAGCTCTTTATAGATTTTGAATAATAGCCCTTTATCTGATATGTCATTTGCAAATATCTTCTCCCATTCTGTCAGTTGTCTTTTGGTTTTGTTAACTGTTTCCTTTGCTGTGCAAAAGCTTTTGATCTTGATGAAATCCCAATAATTCATTTTTGCCCTTGCTTCCCTTGCCTTTGGAGATGTTCCCAGGAAGTTGCTGTGGCTGAGGTCAAAGAGGTTGCTGCCTGTGTTCTCCTCAAGGATGTTGATGGATTCCTTTCTCACATTGAGGTCCTTCATCCATTTTGAGTCTATTTTCGTGTGTGGTGTAAGGAAATGGTCCAATTTCATTTTTCTGCATGTGGCTGTCCAATTTTCCCAACACCATTTGTTGAAGAGGCTGTCTGTTTTCCATTGGACATTCTTTCCTGCTTTGTCGAAGATTAGTTGACCATAGAATTGAGGGTCTATTTCTGGGCTCTCTATGCTGTTCCATTGATTATGTGTCTGTTTTTGTGCCAGTACCATACTGTCTTGATGATGACAGCTTTGTAATAGAGCTTGAAGCCCGAAATTGTGATGCCACCAACTTTGGCTTTCTTTTTCAATATTGCTTTGGCTATTCGAGGTCTTTTCTGGTTCCATATAAATTTTAGGATTATTTGTTCCATTTCTTTGAAAAAAATGGATGGGATTTTGATAGGGATTGCATTAAATGTGTAGATTGCTTTAGGTAGCATAGATATTTTCACAATATTTATTCTTCCAATACAGGAGCATGGAACATTTTTCCATTTCTTTGTGTCTCCCTCAATTTCTTTCATGAGTACTTTATAGTTTTCTGAGTATAGATTCTTAGCCTCTTTGGTTATGTTTATTCCTAGGTATCTTATAGTTTTGGGTGCAACTGTAAGGGATTGGCTCCTTAATTTCTCTTTCTCTGTCTTCGTTGGTGTAGAGAAATGCAACTGATTTCTGTGCATTGATTTTATATCCTGACACTTTACTGAATTCCTGTGCAAGTTCTAGCAGTTTTGGAGTGGAGTCTTTTGGGTTTTCCACATATAGTATCATATCATCTGCGAAGAGTGATAGTTTGACTTCTTCTTTGCCTATTTGGATGCCTTTAATTTCCTTTTGTTGTCTGATTGCTGAGGCTAGGACTTCTAGTACTATGTTGAACAGCAGTGGTGATAACGGACATCCCTGCCGTGTTCCTGACCTTAGTGGAAAAGCTTTCAGTTTTTCTCCATTGAGAATATTTGCGTTGGGTTTTTCATAGATGGGTTTGATGATATTGAGGTATGTGCCCTCTATCCCTACACTTTGAAGAGTTTTGATCAGGAAGGGATGCTGTACTTTGTCAAATGCTTTTTCAGCATCTACGGAGAGTATCATATGGTTCTTGTTCTTTCTTTTATTAATGTGTGTATCACATTGATTGATTTGCGGATGTTGAACCAACCTTGCAGCCCTGGAATAAATCCCACTTTGTCGTGGTGAATAATCCTTTTAATGTACTGTTGAATCCTATTAGCTAGTATTTTGGTGAGAATTTTTGCATCTGTGTTCATCAAGGATATTGGTCTGCAGTTCCTTTTTGATGGGATCCTTGTCTGGTTTTGGGATCAAGGTGATGCTGGCCTCATAAAATGAGTTTGGAAGTTTTCCTTCCATTTCTATTTTTTGGAACAGTTTCAGGAGAATAGGAATTAGTTCTTCTTTAAATGTTTGGTAGAATTCCCCTGGGAAGCCGTCTGGCCTTGGGCTTTTGTTTATTTGGAGATTTTTGATGACTGTTTCAATCTCCTTACTGGTTATGGGTCTGTTCAGGCTTTCTATTTCTTCCTGGTTCAGTTGTGGTAGTTTATATGTCTCTAGGAATGCATCCATTTCTTCCAGATTGTCAAATTTGTTGGCGTAGAGTTGCTCATAGTATGTTCTTATAATTGTCTGTATTTCTTTGGTGTTCATTGTGATCTCTCCTCTTTCATTCATGATTTTATTTATTTGGGTCCTTTCTCTTTTCTTTTTGATAAGTCTGGCAAGGGGGTTATCAATCTTATTAATTCTTTCAAGGAACCAGCTCCTAGTTTCGTTGATTTGTTCTATTGTTTTTTTTGGTTTCTATTTCATTGATTTCTGCTCTGATCTTTATGATTTCTCTTCTCCTGCTGGGTTTAGGCTTTCTTTGTTGTTCTTTCTCCAGCTCCTTTAAGTGTAGGGTTAGGTTGTGTATTTGAGAACTTTCTTGTTTCTTGAGAAAGGCTTGTACTGCTATATATTTTCCTCTCGGGACTGCCTTTGCTGTGTCCCACAGATTTTGAACCGTTGTGTTTTCATTATCATTTGTTTCCATGAATTTTTCCAATTCTTCCTTAATTTCTTGGTTGACCCATTCATTCTTTAGAAGGATGCTGTTTAGTCTCCATGTATTTGGGTTCTTTCCAAATTTCCTCTTGTGATTGAGTTCTAGCTTCAGAGCATTGTGGTCTGAAAATATGCAGGGAATGATCCCAATCTTTTGATACCAGTTGATATCTGATTTGTGACCCAGGATGTGATCTATTCTGGAGAATGTTCCATGGGCACTAGAGAAGAACGTGTATTCTGTTGCTTTGGGATGAAATGTTCTGAATATATCTGTGATGTCCATCTGGTCCAGTGTGTCATTTAAGGCCTTGATTTCCTTGTTGATCTTTTGCTTGGATGATCTGTCCATTTCAGTGAGGGGAGTGTTAAGTCCCCCACTATTATTGTATTATTGTCGATGTGTTTCTTTGATTTTGTTATTAATTGGTTTATATAGTTGGCTGCTCCCACGTTAGGGGCATAGATATTTAAAATTGTTAGATCTTCTTGTTGGAGAGTTCCTTTGAGTATGATATAGTGTCCTTCCTCATCTCTTATTATAGTCTTTGGCTTAAAATCTAATTGATCTGATATAAGGATTGCCACTCCTGCTTTCTTCTGATGTCCATTAGCATGGTAAATCCTTTTCCACCCCCTCACTTTACATCTGGAGGTGTCTTCGGGTTTAAGATGAGTTTTTTGTAGGCAACATATAGATGGGTTTTGTTTTTTTATCCATTCTGATACCCTGTGTCTTTTGATTGGGGCATTTAGCCCATTAACATTGAGGTTAAGTATTGAGAGATATGAGTTTAGTGCCATTGTATTGCCTGTAAGGTGACTGTTATTGTATATTGTCACTGTTTCTTTCTGATCTACTAGTTTTAGGGTCTCTCTTTGCTTAGAGGACCCCTTTCGATATTTCCTGTAGAGCTGGTTTGGTGTCTGCAAATTCTTTCAGTTTTTGTTTGTCCTGGAAGCTTTTAATCTCTCCTCCTATTTTCAATGATAGCCTAGCTGGATATAGTATTCTTGGCTGCATGTTTTTCTCGTTTAGTGCTCTGAATATATCATGCCAGCTCTTTCTGGCCTGCCAGGTCTCTGTGGATAAGTCTGCTGCCAATCTAATATTTTTACCATTGTATGTTACAGACTTCTTTTCCCAGGCTGCTTTCAGGATTTTCTCTTTGTCACTAAGACTTGCAAATTTTACTATTAGGTGACGGGGTGTGGACCTATTCTTATTGATTTTGAGGGGGGTTCTCTGCACCTCCTGGATTTTGATGCTTGTTCCCTTTGCCATAATGGGGAAATTCTCTCCAATAATTCTCTCCAATATACCTTCTGCTCCCCTCTCTCTTTCTTCTTCTTCTGGAATCCCAATTATTCTAATGTTGTTTCGTCTTATCTCTCGAATTCTCCCCTTGTGGTCCAGTAGCTGTTTGTCCCTCTTTTGCTCAGCTTCTTTATTCTCTGTCATTTGGTCTTCTATATTGCTAATTCTCTCTTCTGCCTCATTTATTCTAGTAGTGAGAGCCTCCATTTTTGATTGCACCTCATTAATAGCTTTTTTGATTTCAACTTGGTTAGATTTTAGTTCTTTTATTTCTCCAGAAAGGGCATTTATCTCTCCGGATAGGGTTTCTCTAATATCTTCCATGCCTTTTTTGAGCCTGGCTAGAACCTTGAGAATCGTCATTCTGAACTCTAGATCTGACATATTACCAATGTCTGTATTGATTAGGTCCCTAGCCTTTGGTACTGCCTCTTGTTCTTTTTTTTGTGGTGAATTTTTCCGCCTTGTCATTTTGTCCAGATAAGAGTATATGAAGGATCAAGTAAAATACTAAAAGGGTGGCAACAACCCCAGGAAAATATGCTTTAACCAAATCAGAAGAGATCCCAAATCGTGAGGGGGGAGAAAGGGGATAAAAAGAGGTTCAGAAAGAAAAAAAAAATTAAAAAAAGAAAACGAATAAAGAAAAAATATAAAAAAGAAAAAAATATATATATATTAGATAAACTAGTTAAAAAACGTTAAAAAAGAAAAGGGTAAAAGTTAAAAAAAATAGCAGAAGAAGAGAAAAAAAATTGAAAAAGAAAAAAAAATTAAATTAACTGCAAGGCTAAAGAATCATGCGGAGAAAGCCATGAGTTCTGTGCTTTTCTTTCTCCTCTGGAATTCTGCTGCTCTCCTTGGTATTGAAACTGCAGTCCTTGGTAGGTGAACTTGGCCCTGGCTGGATTTCTTGTTCTTCTGGGAGAGGGGCCTGTTGTAGTGATTCTCAAGTGTCTTTGCCCCAGGTGGAATTGCACCGCCCTTACCAGGGGCCGGGCTGAGTAATCCGCTCGGGTTTGCTTTCGGGGAGCTTTTGTTCCCTGAGCGCTTTCCGTAGAGTTCCCGAGGATGGGAATGAAAATGGCAGCCTCCCAGTCTCCGGCCTGGAGGAGCCGAGAGCCCGGGGCCCCACTCCTCAGTGCGCCCTCAGAGAACAGTGCCCAATAACTCCCGTCACCCTGCCTCCGGCCGCGCTCCAAGCTGACCGAGCCTGCGACCGGTTCAAGGTAACCCCGAGTTTAGAACTCATTCCTCGGCTCCGTCTCTGTAGCCGGCTTCCCTGTTCTAATACTTCTAAGCGCTGCGGCCCTCATACACCCCCGATCCTTCTGTGACCCTGCGGGACCTGAGGCCACGCTGACCCCATGTGGGCTTCACCCCGGTTAAGCCTCTGGAGCGATGTCCCTCAGCGGAACAGACTTTTAAAAGTCCTGATTTTGTGCTCCCTTTCTCCAGTGCTTGCGGGGAGCCGGCCCCTCCCCCCGTGGTCTATCTTCCCGTCGCTTTGGATTCACTTCTCCGCCAGTCCTACCTTTCAGAAAGTGGTTGATTTTCTGTTTCTAGAATTGCTGTTCTTCTCTTTGATCTCCCGTTGGATTTGTAGGTGTTTGCAATCTTTAGATAAGCTATCTAGCTGATCTCCTGCTACCTGAAGTAGTCTCAGCCTGCTACTTCTCCGCCATCTTGACTCCTCCTCCCTCTAATTTCATTTCTTGCCACTTTTTTTTTAATTTAATGCTTCTTCCCTACAAACCTACTTACGTTCCTGAATATACTATGCTCTCTTACACTCCTATGCCCTTGAGCAAACTCTTCTCTGCCAAGAATACCCTCTCAGTGTTTGCATCCTGCCTACCTGGCAATTTCCTGTTAATGCTTCAAGTCTCAATCCAAATGCCATCTTGTGGGTGCAGTTGTTAGTATTATCTCCATTAGAGCAATGATCATATTCATTCCACATCCAACACATGTTTATTGAGCCAATGCTGTATGCTTGGCCATTTTTAGGCATTTGGAATAGAGAATTAAATAAGAATATAAAAAAATTTCTGCTCTGAGGAGGTGCGTTCTGCCACAATGGTTAATTTGCCCTCCATCTCCTTGTGAGTCAATATATAACTTGAGACAGGGCATTCATTTTAATGATCTTTGTATCCTCTGCACCAAGCACAGCATCCATCCCATAGCAGGAACTGAATAACATTTTATGATTATTTAATGATTAACCTGATACTAGTTTCCAAAGGATACTTTGAATCAAGGAGAAAAGCAGTAGATGTCAGAAGACAAACTCCTTTTCAAAATCCTTGTTTCACATTTTTCTCTTAACATGAGGGTAATGAAATAGTCCAATGATCTTGTGCCCTACGCAATCTCCCTATGATGTTTTTTCTTTCTTTGCATTTATATTGTTTTATCTCCTTTCCTGAGCAGTCCAGGTATCCTGTTGCTATTTCTAGGATGAAGGGGTAACTTCTAAGTAGAGATGATCCCAGGAAAGTCGTGAGGGAATGAAGATTCCATCTCCCCAGTCCTCAAACTCTCCTTTATTCGAGGCAGACCCTTTTTTAGAGACCCAGGATACCCTCTTCCTCCATTGCTAAACTTCCTTTCAGGGAAGGTGCAGACATGACGGTATCATGTGATTACTTACTGAGAGTATATCAGCTCTTCCACTGAATTTGTCTCGATTCTAGTGGACAAATGGAAAGTTGCCCTTCTAAGAGAATTTCAACTAATAAGACATGTTTTTGTTGAATAAAACTTCTCCCTCCCTCTCTGAAACCACAAAAGATAAATGTTTATATGCATATTATTATGTCCTCCCTGTTCCTTATTTTTGGTGGTCACCCTTGGCAAATTCAAATATGAGTTGGTGGTACTTCTAAAGCCCGGAACTGAAAAAGTGTGCTCCATGCCCACCCTGAAATACACAGACATATACACGTAAAGTGGAGATCTGGACGCAGTCAGCACTCAGCCACTGGAAGGGGGAGGCTGGGCAGTGGTCCTGGAAATGGTTACTATAATGCTTTCTTTCTAGGAAAGCATACACAGGTTTGATTTCACTGAAACGATTCTAAATATCTTGAGAACAGAAAGATTTTCTCCTTGAACAGAACTACCGTGGGTTTATTGTTTCAGAGTTTCAGGTTGTAATGGTTCCATCCAGGGCAGAATTACTTGAAGGAAATGGCCGTAAAATCCTTTTAGTTCTTTTATTTACTAATGCAGTTTTATACCATTCAATCCACTGAGCTGCAGCTTAACAGAAACCATCACAGAGCTCCTACCATGTAAAACAATAGCTATTGAAATCCTACCCGTGGAGCTCCTGATACTGTTCTGTGTTGAGAAACATTTTATTCTTTGGGTTCTCTGTGTTTTATTTGAAGCAAGTACACTGGATTTCAAATATTAAAAACATACTTAAAACGATGTCTTTTTGGGGCTCAGTGGACATAATCATGCTGAGAAAGTTGGGATAATGCCTGGAACGGATTCACCTGGTACAACACAATCTTATAGTTCCTACATGGAGAGGGTTATTTTAGTGTCCTGTGACCTTAAAAATAATTGGAAATAAACATTTAATAGTCAGCCACTCATTTGCCTGGCATATATTGAGTACCCACCATGTATGCAGTAAGGTCTTTGTTACTGTCTAGATATTCAAAGGCAAACAGAGCAGTCCCTTCCCTACCCTCACAGAGTTTACAAAGAGAGGGCAGATTAAGTCAGAAAAAGATGGCTCGCAAACAGGTAGATAAGCACATGTTGTAATTATTGCTAGGAGAAAGACATGAACCAAAAGATTATAGTTGATTCTGATTTACATTGGGGTCATATAAATACAATCAAGATCTTTTATTTAAAACCCCCAAATGACTTTCTGTCACATTTAAAATCAAGTTCAGAGGGCTCACTGATACATAGAAGGCCCTGCGTGGTTTTGTTGTAGCTCACCTGTCCAGTTTCCAGTTGTAACCCCCTTCTACTTCTCTCACATAATCGATTCACATGGGTCTTCATTCTATTGCTTCCTATTCCAAGCTTGATTCCTCTTCAGGGCCTATGGTCCTGTGCGCTTTTTTTTTTTTTTTCCTGGAATGCTTTTACCTTGGATTTTCTCATGGCTAACTTCTTCCTGATGGGCCTTAGATAATAGGCCCTCTACAGAAAGTTGTTCCCTAATTATCCATTCAAATAGCCCCTTACTTCCACCTATTTTTTTCCACCATCACAATACCTTAGACTTAGATCACAGAGTTATTTGACTTTCTTGGGGTGTGTGTGTGTGTGTTCCTTTGTTGACTTGTTTATTTTCTGTCTTACCCACTGGTGGAAGTATTTATTACTCTGCCTAGAAGCATCTCTGAGTCCATCCATGCTAAATATAGCTGAATCCATTCCAGTGCTTTCCTGAGGTTTGCTGTCCAGCTTGAATCAATAGTCAGCGGGGAGATTCAGCTTCTGATTTGTATCTATTGGGACCTTCTTGACCAATCACATACACACATTCAAGTGGCCCACTTTCAAGTTATAGTGTGTTTTACCCAGAAGAGTTAAAGGAGTACCTTCAAAGTTTAATCTTAAGATACAGAAAAATATTTAAAGGAAAAAAATGTGGTGCTCCACTCTTAATCAGGACTACTATTTCCTCTAAAAAATTTCTTAATTTTTCACCTAATGGCTGATATTAACAACAACAACAGCAGCAGCAAATGTTTCATTTTAATTGCAAAGGCATTTGTGTAAATGGTGGTTTCCTTAAGTTAGTATTATATAGCAGTAGCTAAACTGCATTTGGAAACATTTTTCTGGAATGTCAGCACATCTGTAGTGCATCTTTAACTGATTGAAGTCAAAACAAAGCTAATTTAAAACATTTTTAAAGTCTTTGTTGACACACAGTATTACATTAGTCTTGGGTTTACAGTGAAGTGACTCAACTTCTCCATGCATTATACTATGCTCACCACAAGTGTAGCTACCATCTAGCACCATACAATTCTATTACAATACATTGACCAAATTCCCTATGCTGTGGTTTTTATTTCCATGACTTATTCATTTCATAACCAGAATTCTGTATCTCACTCTCCCCTTTACCCATTTTGCCCATCCCCCTATCCCTCTCCACTCTGGCAACCATCAGTTTGTTCTCTGTATTTATAGATCTGATTCTGCTTTTTGTCTGTTTGAGAAAACTAATTTTGGAAGATGAGTCTCCAGTTTCCTCATACACCCTTATTGTTTTATTTGATCCTAGTATTTTCAGAAGACTAAAGAAGAGCTAGAGAATTAACTTCTACAAAGAATGAAAACAATGGTATTAAAACCAAGGGACACTTGGGCCCATGGGAATCCAAACTTATTGACTCTCTCAACTCTTTTAAAGGGGAAACCAGTAATGCCCACTTGATGTCATGTGGAGGGAGAGCTCCCACTGGTCTTCTTCCTTAGTTTTCAGTACCACAGAGAAGTCCACGTTCAGCGGGTATGACTGTATATCTCAGCTTTAGACAACTTAACAGTGCCGGGGGAGCGTTTCAATGCAGGTGTAGGAAGAAGGCCAGCGGCCCCTGAAATTAACACCCTCAGTCTTTATGCAATGTGGCGGCCTGTTTTGTCTTGATCAGCTGCCATTTTGGGCCTGCACTGACAAGGCTCTGTGAAGATAAAGCGATGTTGGATGGTGTCTTTTGTGTTAACAGGTGAGGACGGAGAAGGCTCAGGTGGAGTGCTGAAGGGCGTTGAAAGGATTCTCCATGTGAGAAAGATATTTTCAATATATTAGGGAATTCCAGCAATGGGGCTTATTTTTATTAACTTTTTGTTTATCAAAGACTTTAGTCACATAAATAAAATAAAATAAATAGAAAAAAAAAAGAAAAAAAAAGAAATTAGTTTTTTTTTTTTTTTTTTACCATAAGATAGTACAACACCTGCACTTTAACTATAAATGCGTTTGGCATAAATAGACTTTTTATTTCTCTCCCTCAAATAATATTTTGACCAGTAACAACTATGGGTTTGTTAAGGGAAAATAAGGTAATAATGAGAATCCTTTTATTTCTATAGGTAGCATCCATTGCCTACCCACAAACTGACAAATTAGTATCAACTAAAGAAAAATGTCTTATTGCTTGTTATTTACTTAAGGTTTCTTATTGTTTGTTAATTCTGCTTCACCAAGTTGCCAGAGGGATGCTGACATTGCCCTTTTATTTTCTTCTTAGGTATATGGAAGACAAACAAGGCATTGACAGAGTACTTTTGATTGTTTTGACATCCTGAGCAGATATGGGAAATCCTTCTCAAGTTTCAATACATACAAATTCCAAATAAAATATAATAACAGCAAAAACAAACAAAAAACAACTTTAAATATATACTTGAGCTCCACAGAAAGGGGACTCCTCAGGTAAATGAATGGAGAGGGAATTGAAACTCAGTTCAGGATGTTAGATGTGACATGTGGGCCTGACAAGAGAATGAGGACTCAAAGTGGGCTCTGTCAGCAGCAGGCTGGAGCCGAACTCCTCACATAACTCAGAACACCAAGAAAAAAAAATGCACACAAAGTTGGTCCTAGACTTGTGAGACCCAAAGGCTCAAAATTCAACACTCAAAATTGCTCAGCAGGATTCTTCTCCAACCCAGGGAACATTGGAAAATTAACTCCTCCCCCATATCTAGCAACAAGTGCCATGTTGCTAGATGATAAGCAACTAGTAGAAACAAGTGCCATGAAGAGTCAGAGAATGCAATAAGTGAGAGACTTTGCCTGCACAAATATTGTAGACATAAAACACCTGAGAGACCATACATAGCATGCCAGCAATAGCCCATCAGTATATAAAACAATAGGTAACCTTGGAAACAAACTGAAAAAGAATATTTAGGAATAATAAAATTCACAGAAACTGAAGCTTTAAAAGTGCAACTAATTCAGTGAACAGTGTAATCATTGAATTGGAAAAGTTAATGGAAAGACTGATTAAAAAATAGAGAAAAATTAAGCATACAGAGATAAAGAGGTGAAAAATATGAAAGAGATGCTAAGATCTGTAGAGGATAAAATAAAAAGATACACCAACATATGCTGATAAAATTCTAGGAAAAAAAAAAGAGAGAGAATACGACAGAGCTTGGTATTAAAAGAGATAATGGCTCAGAAGAATTTCTTGGAACTGAAGGCAGCTCTCAGATTGAAGAAGTACATCAAGATCCAACAGGAAAGAGAAAAATAAATTACACCCAGAAAAACCACAGCAAAATTGCAGAATATCAAGAAGAGAAAAACTTATCAGAAAGAGAAAAGCCAGCTAACTTCTAAAGGAACAATGATTACATTGGCAACAGATTTCTCAGCAGTGGCAATCAGAGCTACAAAACAGTGAGATCATAGTTTCAATGTTCTGATGTAAAATCTTTGTCAACCTAGAACTTTATATAGGTCAACTTTGACCCGAGAGTGAAGGCAAAATCAAGACATTTTGAGCCCTATAAAGATGGAGAAGACATGTTTCCCAGGCACAGGCATCAGCCTGTTATTGCTACTCTTCTTGAGAAGTTCAGGTATTTCGAGATAGATGTGGAGTAACAAGAGTGGGCGACATGGATTTGGTGGACGGGTGTTGGCCATCCATTAATCTCTTTTTAGGGTTCCTTCCAGGATGAAGAGGCCAAAGTGGCATTCTTTTTTTAAAGATCTTATTTACTTATTTGAGACAGACTGAGAGAATGATCGAGAGAGAGAGAGAGAGAGAGAGAGAACATACAAGACGGCGGGGTGGGGGGCAGTGGTGGGCGGGGCTGCGGTAGGAAGAGGCAGAGGGAGAAGCCGACTCCCTGCTGAGTAGGGAGCCCCATGTGGGGCTCGATCCCAGGACCCTGGGATCATGACCTGAGCCAAAGGCAGAGGCTTCACCGACTGATCCCCCCAGGTGCCCCCACAGTGGCATTCTTATACATCATCTATATTTCCCAGGCTCCTTGCAATTAGATTCCAGCAGTGATTTATGCTCAGATGTACTCAAACAGGACCTGGGTTTGCTGTTTGTTTTGCCTCTGTTGGCAAGCTGAGCTGTGAAACTTTCATCCCCGTGCTAGCTGGAGTGCTAGCAGAGGCCCCAGGGACCACAAACTACTTTTTTTGTCCATATAGAGAGACAATGTGGAGAACACCCATGTTTTGGGATGTAGTTGGAGCAGTTGGACTTGGCTCTCAAGACACACAGTAACAGAGTTGCAGGGATTTCTGTTTGTGGTGGCTGTGTGTGTGGACTTTTCCTCATTGAAGGGAAAGATTGTAGCTGGGAAAGGACAGTTCTGGAGCAAGTGACTTTCTGTAAATGGAAGAGGTAGCAAGTCTTAGTAATCCCAATGTGAAGTGTGGTCATAGTGTGTGCTGCAGTGCTGTGCCCAGGTCCTTTCTATTCACTAACACTCCCACGTCTTGGCTGTCCTGAGTGTTGGCTGTCAGGAGCTCATAGCTGCTCTTCTCTAAAGAAATGCCCCAGATGATGGGATCCAGGTTACCTGGAAATTTATGCATCATCCTCCAAGGGCGGTCCCCAGCCAATATCTGAAAGCAATAGAGCACAAAAGCCTGGTCTTCTTACTGCAAGCAGGGGGAGCTCTATGGTGATTTATACTCTGGAGTTTCCCCGTGAGATCAGGCTGAAATCAGCCTCCAGCTAAAACTGTATTTTCTTTTTGCTTTTTCCTCCTGCCCTCGCCTGCCTTTTGTCCTCTACTGAGAATTCACTCAGTAAATCTTGAACAGGATTCCTTTTCTCAGGATCTGCTTCTAGGAAACCACATCTAAGACAGCTGGCCAGGAGTGGGCCTATGAAACAGGCTGTAAGGATAGGATTTGCTTAGTCTCAACTGGGTTGCAAAAAGGATCCTGTTATGGGTGGTAGGTGGAATGCTGATGGTCACTAGAATGTTGTAATGATAACATGTACAGAGACTTTCACTTGTGGATTGGGATGGGATAGAGATGTAAGAAGACGCACTAGATAGTGTAATTTCTTAAGCATTTGAAAGGGTTGGGGAGAATAGAACTTGTAAGGACTGTGAAATTGGAGGTCTACTGCTAACTGCAAATCATTTATTGCCGGCGAGAAGTGGCAGGCTTAGGTATATTAATTAACAACCTCAGGTTCAGTGTGATGTTCAAAAAACCTTTTTGACAATATGTCAAGAGACTTTCATCTTCTGTAACCAGAGGGCCGTGTAAAACATGGACATGAGACTGAACTGTGCTATTGGAAAAGACTTTAGAGGAGGTTGAATTTTCAGCTTGAGTTAGTCTCCTATGTCAAATTCAGGGCTGTGCTCTGGGAGCAATGGGACCCCAGGACTTGAGATGGGTAGACTTAAATAGGTGCACTCGAGAATCTTGAATCCATAGATTTCCTCAAACCCTTTGCAAAAGAGGCCCATTTTCCTCGTATTTGAGGGCAAAGACCACAAACACAGTGCTTGTTCTCAGCATTAGTCTTTTTATCCACTCCTGACTACTAAAACAATAACCAGAGTCAAATCCCAGCACAGCATGGAGAGGGAAGTGATGGGTCTTCATCAGAGGCAAAGATTAGAGACCAAATGAACAGCAGGACTTGGTTAGTTTGTATTGGCAGGAACCAGGAGACTATGAAGAATGTCTTGGGAGCCCCTGATAGATACACAGGAGTTTGTCAATATGGGAGATCCTTCCATGGCACAGATTTCAACACTCTGCCATGAGCAGTTGGAATATCTTCTAGATTGGCACCCAGAAACCTGGAAAACTTTGAGCTGCACTGAAAGAAGTAAGAGGGCAGAACTGCTCTGGCAGATGGGGCAGGAAGGGATGGGTAGAGAGAAGTAGGAATGTGATTATTTATCCTCAGGAAGACCTGGAAGATACCATGCTCACCAAGTCAATAGGAAATCCACTGAAGAAGGGGAAACCAGCTTCACTGAGAAGATCAGTGGTGCTTGTTTTCTCCAGGTTAGAACTTATTCCTCCGAATACATCTATTTTTCAATATATAATATCTTAGCAGGGGTCATAGCTACTACCAAGAGTTTCATTATAATTTAGATTAGCCAATTAACTGAAAAGGAAAAAACTCCTTGATAAAGCTGCTGCGTTTGGCAATAGTTTCCATTTCTGGTAATATTTAAACTTCTTTCAAAAAAATTAAAATTTTCTTCAAAAAATTTGGTATAGTTTTATCATCTTAGGAAATTACAATGATCATTAATTATTATTGTTTATTCTCATTCATTGCATTATAAAAATGTAACCGAAGTCTTTAGCTCAAATTTTGTATCTCAAGAGAAATAAATTGCTTAATTCTTCTTCTTCTTCTTCTTCTTTTTTTTTTTTTACTAAGATTTTATTCATTTTTGGGAGATAGAGACAGCACAAAGGGAGAGTGAGAGGGAGGGAGCCTGATGTGGGACTCAATTCCAAGACCCTGGGATCGCAACCTCAGCCGAAGGCAGTTGTGTAATGGACTGAGCCACCCAGGCATCCATAAATTGCTTAGTTCTTAACAGAATTTCACGGATGGCCTCAAACTTAAGACAACCGCCTCAGTTT
Source organism: Enhydra lutris kenyoni (assembly GCF_002288905.1). Taxonomy (NCBI): domain Eukaryota; kingdom Metazoa; phylum Chordata; class Mammalia; order Carnivora; family Mustelidae; genus Enhydra; species Enhydra lutris. Next base: position 49,948,877 of record NW_019154087.1, on the reverse strand, counting down.
GACTAATCTATTTTTTCAAATAGACTGTCCTGGTTTTAAAGCTATCAATGAAGTGTCTTTGGAAAGAAAAATTTCCCTAAAGTTTCAAGTAAATCCCTCACCCTTCCAAGACATCTTCCTAGTGGTCCAAAAGGAAATTATTTTTTATGAAACAAGATTAGGAAAATTCTGTTAGTGGACCAATTCCAAAGGAACCCATACCTTCCCTCAGGAAATCTGAATTATATTTGGAGCACTTGCTACAGTAATGTACTACTATCATTTTTTTAAGATAATGACACAAGTAAGTGAAGCAAAGTGATCTGACCTGGTACATCAGCCCTGGGCAGCAGTAGGACAGTGCCTGGGCTCACAGTGCCCCTTAGCTCCTGGAACATGCTGTGGCTGCTCCCCTGAGTACAGGGTGGGGATGTTATATCACATGACATCCAATGTGGTGCCTCTTACAGGGTAAGGAGTCAACACTGGTGGTTTCCATCTAATATAGAGAAATGTTCAGGAGTGACATTGGTCTCGAGGTCAGTGTAGTTGACCATTTATGTTTGGGACTTTATTTCATTTCATGCCAAGAGTGAAGTAACACTGGAAAATAAAGTGCTATTTGCCATGTCTGGTTTGATTTGTGTAAGTTAATAAATTTTTAAAGCCATTGCCTTTTTACTCTGTGTGGACGAGGTTTTGATGTTTGCCCCTCACACAGATTCCTCTAAAAGCTGAACATAATTTTAGACCTTAAGCATTTCAACATATGGAACTAAATTAGGTATCTTTAATGTAGTTGTGAAACCATACTCAATTCACATCTAAATGGGTGCAGCATTTGGACATCTTTCTCCTCCTTGATTGAATTGAAACTGTTTTTTTTTAAGCCTAAAAAAGCCTTGGGAGATTGGAAGTAACTTATCCAATGGCTCGATAGATTCTGATTATGATGTGTTTTATCATCTCATAGTTATCTTAAAATATAATAATAGAGAAATCAGAGATTTATGACAGGCTATGGGGAATTTCAACAAAATGTTTGCATTTATCATTACTACTTCACAGTAAATACTACACTGAAGTCTGCAGAAGCCCTTGTTCTCTGAAAACCATACCACCACCTTCACTGCCAACACAACAGAAAGCACCATTGACTCTTGCTGCTTTCACTGTATTAATGGGAACCCAAAGCAAAATATCCTTTATACTACATATCTAATGTTTTTGTTCCCTGAAAATTACCAGGTTGCTTATTTTTGCAAGTTGTGTTCCATAAATTTTCAGAATCTGTAGACAAGAACTAATTTTCTTGTAAAAAAAAAACCCACAAAAACGAAAACTTTTCTGAAAGGATTATTTCATACATACCTTTCTTTAAATTCTAGTCTAGATTGAAAACAGAACTCATATAATCCCCTTTTTAAAAAGGTCACAAACACCATTCCAAAAGGAAGACTTTAAACTGTTTCAACCTTATGAAATGTAAGATATTTGAACTTTTAAAACTAAAATGTTTAATTTCCATAATATCTATCAAAGCTATAATATATAAACTTAGAGTGACTGCAATATGTCACTGGTTTGCTGTGAAAACTGGAAACCAACTTGGCCTTCCCTTACCAAACTGTTTATATTTGTTGTGGGATTATGCCACATAAGGATTTACTCAATATAAAAGTATTAGATATAGAACATATCTATTCACACACACACACTAATGAGTTGAAACTGATGAGATGCCCAAGCTCATTACATCACGTGCCCTCCTTAATGCCCATCACTCACTTACCCTATCACCCCCCACAACCTCCCCTCTAGCAACCCTCAGTTTGTTTCCTGGAGTTCAGCAACCCTTATGGTTAACTACTTGGCAGGTCTCTGCAGTTGTCCATTAGTTGTCTCATGGATACAAAAGTGTTTTCCTCACCAAGGGAGTATGCTGTCATCATGGTTGGATCTGGAAGGGGGCTAAGGTACTAGAGGTAGATCCATGCCAGGGTCTAATCCCAGAGTTCAAACCCCCAGCACAGAGGAGTGGTAGGACTTCCTGTGCCCATGTGTTGTGTTGGGATAAAATACCTTATGCAAATTTTATAGATTTGCAAATTAGGCAACACGAATGAGTTGAAGGTGATGAGATGCCCAGGCCAATATATCCCTGGAAAAGTCAGTGTTTTTATAAAGGCTGTTTAACTTCTTTATCTGTATTTTTTTTTTAAAGATTTTATTTATTTGTCAGAGAGAGTGCACAAGCAGGAGGAACCGCAGGCAGAGGGAGAAGCAGGCTCCCCGCTGAGCAAGGAGCCCAACGGGACCTGGGGATCGTGACCTGAGCCGAAGGCAGACACTTAACCGACTGATCCACCCAGGTGTCCCTCTTTACTTGTTATTTTAAGAAAACTTGGACATTGACCTCAGCGAGTTTTAATGATCAGACTTTAATAACAGTTTGTGAATGCTTGTATTCTATTATAGGATTTGGCTCAAACGCCAGCTCTGCCACTAACAGTTCATTAGGAATTAGACACCAAATCTCTCTGAACTTCAATTTCCTATCTGCAAAATGAGAGGTTTAGAATAGATTAGATAATCTCTAAAGCAGCTTCTGGCTCTATTTCTCATTTTCTCACTTCCTAGCAGCAGCCCACTGTGAAACATGATTCTTCATGAACTGCACTGAACGCATATCACCGTTCCTTCCTACTTCAAACTCTTTCCTCCCAGCCAACTCTGTGGTCCCAGACTTCCCTGGTTTTTCTTGATGCCTCTTTTCCTTCTCTGCCTCCTTCATTTTTTTTCCCCTTAACCCTTCAAGTTTTGGCATTTTCTACAATTCATGGTATTATCCTTCTTTCTTACCCTATAACTACTCTCCTTGTGTGGTCTCATAAATTTAGGCTATCCCTAGTTGTGGGCTGTGGACACTTCTAACTTTACGAGTGTTTATCTAACTGCCTGCTGTGCATTTTCTTCCTTCACATCAGCTCAAATCAGCACGTCCTAAACAAATTCACCACTCGCCATTCTTTTTAAAGTAATAAGCTCTTTATTTAAATTCAATTTAGTTAACATTATTAGTTTCACAGATAGAATTCAGTGATTCATCTGTTGTATAAAACACCCAACGCTCATTCCAACAAGTGCCTTCCTTAATGCTCATCACCCAGTTACCCCATGTCTCTCCTCCCACCTCCTCTCCCGTAACCCTCAGTTTGTTTCCTAGAGCTCAGCCTCTCTTATGGTTTGTCTTCCCCTCTAACTTCACCTTATTTTATTTTTCCTTCCCTTCCCCTATGATTATCTGTTTGGTTTCCTAAATTCCACATGAGTGAAATCATATGATATTTGTCTTTCTCTGACTGACTAATTTCACCTAGCATAATATCTTCTAGGTCCATTCATATCATTGCAAATGGCCACCTGCCATTCTAAATTTCTTCCTGTTTGTTAATGTCACCCTCACTCCCCTAAGTCATTCCTGTACTGAGCTTTTGAGTCCTCTCATTCCTTCACTATTTCCATCTATCAGTTAACTCTTGAGCATTCCATTTTTCGCTGCCCTCATTCAGGATCTCTCAAAGTGAAGAGCTACCCCACCCTCCTTCTGCTCTCCTTGTCTGGGGTCTGGCTACACCATGCAGTTCTGACCACCTGTCTCTTGGGGTTGAAAGCCTTCATTGACTTTTAATGAGCTGCAGTGTGGTACCCAGTTTGTGGCCCATAGACCCTTAGGAACATTTAAAAATTGTGGTTAATGTTTGCAGAACTACACTGGCTGCAATCTTTATTTTTTCAAATTTTTATTGAATTCTAGTTAGTTAACATATCATGTAATATTGGTTTCAAGAGTAGAATTTAGTGATTCATCACTTATATATAATACCCAGTGCTCAACGCAGCAAGTGCCCTTCTTAATAACCATTGCAATATTTGATAAGATGAAACAAATAATATTTCTTACACATGTATCCATGACTATTTCTCAAAAGTTTATAGATACAGGTTATGATTAATAATATAAGTAATAAACTCCTAAATGTCAGTGAATTTGTAGTAACTTTCTGATTTTGTGTATTTTTAAATGCATATGAATAGTAAAAGTATACTAATGATCACGTGGAAGCCCTAAATTCATCCATATTAAAAACAGGTGTTGATATTTGAAAAAGCTGGTAACCTTTGACTAAGCACCAAGCTTTTCAAAAGCGACTCACAGTTCTATGACCAGATTCTATGTCTCTTCTGCTCATTTTCATAGCTGCCCACCTGGTATTTTACAATCCAGGGACACCTAACTCTTTGTGGTCCTTATTATACAACATGCTATTTGTCTTTAATGTGTCTTTGCCACTATAAACCCTTTCCCTGTTGTTTGACTTTTCATGGCTAAATCTTATTTTTTCCATTAGGACTTGAATCAAAGATTCTTTATCTAGGAAGTTTTTCATTTATTTATTTATTTATTTATTTATTTATTTATTTATTATTTGTTTATTTTTACCGGAAGCTTTTCCTTATCTTAAGAACCTTCTCACTCCCAATTCTAGATGCATATCTCTGTCTTTATACCCATCAAGTTGTATTATACTTAAATACTTAAGCATCCATTTCCCACTGGATCATAAATTACTCAATGTCTCTATCATTATGCCTATATTGGTACCCCCAGACCTCTAGCCTTTTGCCCGCCATCAATATGCATTCAGTGCCAAGCCCCTCTAAGACTTTTTTGAAACATTATTACCTGTTTCCCAATACCATAATGTTTACAATGTTATTGAAAAGATTTTAGCAGGAGACCTTCTATTACAAACTGCTGTAAGCCAACTGGGCCAAAATTATGACATTATTTTGGTAGATACTGGTAACCTGTAGAAGTTAAGGGTCACTGAGGGCTACAGTTGTCCATAGTCTTGCTTACAGGTGAGGTATGACGACCCCTGTTGTCTCAGACCAAATCCCGTTACAAATAGAAGTATTTATTGTCAAAGAGGTGAAAAAAGGGGCAAAGAGTCTGTAAGCTTGAAGTCTCAGCTTACCATCATTGTAGGTATTCTGTCAGGCACCGTGAATGAAAGGTTCGTAAGGCAATTGCAACAGTATGGGGGTAGTTTTGTTCAGCCAAACTTCAAGTCAGATCAGGTGGCATGGTCTTTCAGAAAGGGTATACAAAAGACTCAGAAGAGTCCTTAGGCTGAGAGAATGGCTTTGAGGATATTGGCTGTTAGCTTTGCTAAATCCTTCTCTTCTGCAGGAGTTGAGGTACCTGTATACTACTTCTAGTTGACCCACATCTTGACCATTTATTCTGCCAGTGGGGAAAAAGGTCTTATATTCCTTATGTTAAATAACAACCCCTTTAGCATTGGAGAAAAAGAGGGTTGAAACACTTCGGGGAGCTATCTGTGCAATGTGGGCTTCTGATTACTGTTTTTCAAATGCTAAGAAACTACCCTGAGTCCAAATTAAAACCTACGTGCTCACATATTTATAGCCTATTGTCTGTGCTTAGACATTTTTAAAGTTTCACACAGTAAAAGTTCCTTACAATAGATTATTATGAATGGCAACTACCAAAATCAGAAATCATTTTACATTTTAGTAAGCGAGGCAGAAAGTAATTTAATGAAACATTATCTTTGCAGTTAATGTTATTTTAATAAAGGTTAGAAATGGACATGTTGGTTTGGTTTATAAAATAGACCAAAATGTCATTTTTTAAAAAGGATTTTATTTATTTATTTGAAAGAAATAGAGAGAGCGAGCGAGTGGTAGGGAGGGACAGAGTGGGGGAGAGAGAGAGAGAGAAAGTGAGAGAGAGAGAAAGAAGCAGACTCTCTGCTGAACAGGAAGCCTGATGTGGGGTTTGATCCCAGGACCCTAGGATCATGACCTGAGCCAAAAGCAGGTACTTAACTGACTGAGCCACCCAGACATCCCCAAAATGTCATTTTTAAAACCTCTGATGTCAATAATTAGTTTTAATGCCAGATATAATTTCCAGGTTCATGTCTAATAAAATTTACTTTGTATTATGAGAATGATCAGCAGAGCTCAATCTTTATGATCTCAGGATTGCATCTGATGGTTCTGAACTCAGAATGATGGGAAAAACCAAAACAAATGATGTCATGTAATTTGTAGAGATGGCTGGAACTGTACTTTTCCAGAGATGAAGGAGATATAAATGGAAAAATCTCAGTTTTTTTCCCCCAGAATCACTTGGTTCTTCTTGATTATGATTTTCTCTGCTGTGTGTCTCCTTTACTAGTCACATGAAACATTTTGCTTCTGATCACCAAATGTGTAGAGGTTCCCTACTCGCCGCCCCCCCCCGCCCCCCGCAAATAACAAGCCAGTCTCTGTGAACTAGCTAAGTGTCCTACAATTCAACTCAATTCTGGCACTATCTACCCAGAGACAGCATCAGATTCCACAGGTTAAAGGCTCAGTCCTACAAGACTCCCCCACCCTCAGCGCTACACGATGACAACGCCAATTGCAAGCCCAAGTTGTTGCCTGTGCTTTTAGCCAACCAGCTACAGATCAGAAGTTCCAAAATCCTCTTCTTGGGTTCAATTAATTTGTTAGAGCAAAACACTTACTTACATTTACCAGTTTATTAAAAGATATGACGAAATATGCAGATGAACAACCAGATGAAGAGAAACATAGGGTGATGTCTTGAAGGGTCCTGAGCATAGAAGCTTTTATTTCCATGGAGGTGAAGTACATCCCCCTCCCAGTGTGGATGTGTTCTCCAACGTGGAAACTCCCCGAAATGTCTACTATTAAGTCCTTTCTCTGGAGGATGGGTAGAAGGGGGAGTGGAGCTGAAAATCCTAAGCTTCAACGGCTTGGTCTTTCTGGTGACCAGCTTCCATCTTGGAGTCATCCAGAAGCCCACTCAGAGTGGCTTCATTATAACAAAAAGTGCAAAGTGCTGTTACTATTCTTATCACTTAGGAAATTGCAAGGGCTTTAGGAACTCTGTTCCAGGAACTGTGGCCAGAGACAAATCTATATATAGATTTTCTCTTATCTCACAGAATCTCCCTGAGTTCACAGGTTTTTTGGCTTCCAGAGAATGCAAGGCAGGAGAGAATAGTTGACTGGCTGCTGTTTATGACTTGGCCCTATGATCACTCTCTTTTCTCAAAACATAATCTGCATTTTCCAGACTTTTTTAAAGAAGATTTTCCTTCCATCTAGACCAACCTACCCATAGTAGCATAGATCCATCCTTAATGGGGCAGATCACATCCTTTTCTTCTAGAAACCTTAACAGATCTCTCAAAAGAAGAAAAGAGAAAAAAGAAAGGTTTTCTTCATAAAGAAGAAAGTTTCTTTCCATAGCTCCATATTTTGGTCTCCATTATATTAGCACTACTTAAGTATACATCTTTCCCCCCTGCTTACTCTTCTTTTAAAATTTGAGTTCATGAAAAATAAGACCTATGTGTTATCTGCATGATCTCTGACACAGAATCAGAGAACAGTCTTTGCCCACGAAAGGTGTTCCACAAAGGATTCATAGATTAAATTGATAGAAGGGGCACAATGGTGTATATTAAAGAAAAGACTCATTCTTCCCCCATCCACAAAAGTGTTTCACACTTTTGAGTCTTCATTCTTTATTGAATGCATAGCTACTTGGTCATTACTTCCTGGACAATCTCATTTATTTTATTTTTTTTTAATTTTTTATTTTTTAAATAAACATATAATGTATTTTTAGCCCCAGGGTACAGATCTGTGAATCGCCAGGTTTACACACTTCACAGCACTCACCACAGCACCCGCCACCCCCCCACCCCCCTACCCCCGCTCCCAAGACAATCTCATTTTGAATCCAGAGCCTAGAATACTGTCTGGCTCTGTAAATAGCAAACTTGCAATATATTTGTTGAATATTTAAAACATTAAACTCTAGTCTTTATTATTAGTTGTTTTTTAATCTTTACCAGACATTTAGAACTATTTAAAAATTACTTTCTTCCTATGAATTTCAAGTATAGCTATTGGGAATCTACAGAAATACTGAATCAAATAATTTTAAGAATAAGACATTGTTAACAAATGAAAATACTATATTGGGGGCTGGCTTAATGGAGTCTGAAATAATGAGGTTTCCAGTAACTTTAAAATTTTGATACAAAGTTATGGTAGTGGAAAGGCTGGAAAGTGCGTGCAGAGAAATCTATATATGCATTGCCCAAATTCCTTAATTGTTAGCCTTCTAGCACATTTCCCATTGTCATTCTTTCTCTTTCTCTCTTTGTGTATGTATATGTACATGTACATGTAATATGTATAAAAATTTCACTCTTTGATGTGTCTTGCCTTGAATTAAGTGTTAGTGTCATGGCTGCCAAATGGTAATTTTTAAATTCTATCTTTCCTTCAATATTTATTGGTAAAGCTCTAAGGTAAAGTTTTTCTTCTAGTTTAGGTATTATTTATATCAGTATGGATTCTTGTTTAAGTTCTTTAATTCATTTACATCTTTATTTTATTCAGTTCTAAAATTTTATACAGTTGGCCACTTAAAACCTCTTCAGATTGTCTCCTGGGTCTTTTTGGTAGGTTCTCATCATTCTCAAGAATTTCCTTATTCTCTGGCATAAGTTGGTCTAGGATCATCATGTACTTCCCCTACTCAACCCCTGGATCAGCTATTTCTTTAAGAATGCCTGGCTCTGGGGCACCTGGGTGGCTCAGTGGGTTAAAGCCTCTGCCTTCAGCTCAGGTCATGATCCCAGGGTCCTGGGATTGAGCCCCGCATCAGGCTCTCTGCTCAGCAGGGAGCCTGCTTTCCCTGCTCTCTCTCTGCCTGCCTCTCTGCCTACTTGTGATCTCTGTCAAATAAATAAATAAAATCTAAAAAAAAAAAAAAGAATGCCTTGTTCTTTCCAGTGGATAAGGATATTTAGAAAGTGTCTTGTGGTTATTACTGGTTGGTTCAAAGGTGTTAATTTTATTTTAGGATTACTGTATATGATTAATCTCACATCTGTCCTCCTCACATGTTTCTGAACATGAAACAACCTCTAAGAAAACTTACATTTTTGTAATTATTAATATTCAAAATAACCCATAAAATAAGAATGCTTTATCTTTAAAAATCCTGTTTTACGGGGGTGCCTGGGTGGCTCAGTGGGTTAAGGCCTCTGCCTTCGGCTTGGGTCATGATCCCAGAGTCCTGGGATCGAGCCCCACATTGGGCTCTCTGCTGGGCGGGGAGGCTGCTTCTTCCTCTCTCTCTCTTTCTAACTGCCTTTCTGCCTACTTGTGATCTCTATCTGTCAAATAAATAAATAAAATCTTTTAAAAAATCCTGTTTTAAATTCCTAGTAGCTTGGTAATATACATTTCTTTGGATGTCATGACTTATCAAGGGGGAGAAAATGGCACAGTACATTTTTTTCCATCACTTAGAAAGTTCAGGTCATTGTACCTTTAGAAAGTAAAAGTTACAAGAACTTTTTTTGCTTTGAAAGTAATTGCCAGTTCCAATTTATTCTACATTAATATGTGCAAAACTAACTACCAACTTAATAATAAACATTTGATAATTAAAATTGACAGGCAAGACTTGTCTGTTCCATTTTTATTTGTTGCTGTAACATCTATTGTCATAAGCGAGTTTCTATGGGAGACTAATACTTTGATGTGTTTGAAAAGTATAATTATGCTAAGGTGGTTCAAGGCATCTTTGACATCTGTTTAGACATACAAAAAATAGATTAGTTTTTCAAGTGAATATTTTTGGCAAAGGTAAACTCAGACTTTCCCAAAATGTATTTTCAAATTTTGCAAGCAAATGATTGACTTTTTTTTTTTTTAAAGATTTTATTTAATTATTTGTCAGAGAGAGAGAGGGAGAGAGAGCAAGCACAGGCAGACAGAATGGTAGGCAGAGGCAGAGGGAGAAGCAGGTTCCCTGATGAGCAAGGAGCCCGATGTGGGACTCGATCCCAGGACGCTGGGATCATGACCTGAGCCGAAGGCAGCTGCTCAACCAACTGAGCCACCCAGGCGTCTTGCAAATGATTGACTTTAATTATGGAAAGTGGAGTACATGTGAAAATTTTCTTGACTTTGTGTTCTTGGGACCTCCTTAACTCAGTGCAGGCCACTTGTCTCTCTCTGACTTCAATTCAGCCCAAGACTCTGGGATGATCAGGGTTTTTGTGAGTCCTACAAGATGGTCTCAGTGGCTCATTGTATCTGCTTTTCTGCTGAGGCAGCTCTGACCAATGTCCGCCTTCAGAAGAGGAACCTGCCAGGTCTATTAACTGGATACTTCTCTTGCCTCCAGTGCTGAATCTTTTTTAGTTTTTCCATCACTATAGTAATATAAAAGTCAGTAAACTTAGACTAAACATATTTTTAAAGTATTTGGGCAGATTTCAGTGTGAAAAATTTATCTCTGAATTCCAGGGTAAATATGAAAGTTTGCATATGTAGCAGAGAAAAAAACTTTTCCTCTACCCTCCTAGGCTCAATAGCTTAGTCTATGAAATTGACAATGGGTAGATTAATAGGAGAACATATATACACATTCATTAATTTTAATATTATGTGCTTGGGGTATCACAGGAAAACAAAAGTGAATTGGAAAAAACCAGTGAGATTTGGGCGCTTATCTTTGTCTTAATAGAGACAGGGGAAGGGAGGATGTAGGTCACTGGGGAACAGTAAATTCTTTTTAGGAAAGATGTAGGGCCCTTAGTGGAATAGATAAGAAGTATGATCATCTGGGCCAAAGTTCATCTGGGTGTGGTGTCAACTTCTAGCATCCTCTCCTGTAATAAGAGGTGTCTTCCCTGTTTGGTGAAACTCCTGGGGAGGAGATTATGACAACTGAGTTCCTTTTCAAGGTTCTGTCTTTAAACACCTACAAGGAGTTCAGAGAAATCTTTCTGCATTTACTCTTTCTCAAATGCCTTCAGCTCAAAGTAATCAATATATCAAAGTGGTATATTTTGGCCTGGCATCCTGAACATCTTCACATGTTGTGGGTATACATGAAGAGAATCTATCAATAAATGGTATGTTTCGTCTGAAGAGATTTAAATATAGTATAGTCCAATTTCCTTGCATTATAGATTTATAGACAAAATGAAGATGTAGCTTTATTACACAACTCACAACTCATAATTTCTTTTCAGTAAAGTATAATGTAACCCTCAAGTTCTAAATCAACCAGCTTCAGAAACTGTTTTGCTATGTTTTGTAATGTTTTACCATGCAAGTAAGTACACATTTTCTTCTCTTCTATTGTTCTTCTCTGTTCAATTTTCTTCTCTTTTAATTAATTTTAATGGCACTAGTTAATTTCAATGACATTCTTACTAATTTTACTTACCAATAACTTCAGTCTTTTTCTGCACCTTGGAATTTTGCTTTGTTCTGTTATTCCTTATTATATTTTTTTCTTTATGCTATTCAATCCTTTAAACTTTTTGGAACTTAAGAAACATTTTGCATGTCAGTGGAGGGGGTGGGGGAGAGTTTAAACTTTGTTTTCTTACTTCCTGGATTGACTGCAATTGAAACAATGTAGAAGCTAATTTAAAAATTTTAAATTAAGGTAATTTTAACTTAACATGTAAAAGCTCTGAAGACAATATATCCACCTGAAAGAAAACTGAACTAATACCAACAGCATTCCTCACAGAACTAGAACAAATAATCCTAACACTTGTATGGAACCACAAAAGACCTTGAATGGCCAAAGCAATCTTTTTTTTTTTTTTCCAAAACAATCTTGGGAAAACAAACAAACAAACACCAAAGCTGGAGATACCAGAATTCCAGATTTGACATTATACTACACAGCTGTAGTAATCAAAACAGTATGGTACTGGCACAAAAACAGATATATATATATCAGTGAAACAGGATAGAAGGCCCAGAAACAAACCCATGGTTATATGGTCAATTGCACCTTGACAAAAGAAGGAATACGTATTGTGAAAAAGACTGTCTCTTCAACATAGGATATTGAGAAAACTAAACAGCTATGTGCAAAAGATGAAACTGAGCCACTTTCTTACACCATACACAAAAATAAACTCAAAATGAAGTAAGTACCTACATGTAAGACCTGAAACCATAAAAATTCTAGAAGAGAGCACAGGCAGTAATTTCTTTGACATCAGCCATAGCAGCTTTTTACCAGATATGTCTCCTGAGATAAGAGAAATACAAGCACAAATAAACTACTGGAACTACATGAAAATAAAAGGCTTCTGCACAGCAAAGGAAATAATCAACAAAACCAAGAGACAGCCTACTCAATGGGAGAAGAGATTTGCAAATGACATAACTGATAAAGGGTTAGTGTCCAAAAATATATAAAGAACTTCTACAACCCAATGCCCCAAAAGCAAATAATCCAATTTAAAAAATAGAGAGAAAACATAAATAGACATTTCTCCAGACACATTAAAAGATGCTCAATGTCACTCATTGTCAGGGAAATGCAAATCAAAACTACAATGACATACCACCTCATACTCGTCAGAATGGCTAAAATCAAAAATACAAGAAACAAGTGTTGGCAAGGATGTGGAGAAAAGGGAACTTTTGTGCTCTATTGATGGGAATGTAAACTTGTGCAGTCCCTGTGGAAAATACTTCAGGGGTTTTCAAAAAATTAAAAAATTGAACTACCCTATGATCCAGTAATCACACTACTGGATATTTACCCTATGAAAACACTAATTCAAAAGGATATATGATATTTACAATAACCAAATTTTGAAAGCAGTTCAAGTGTCCATTGATAAAGAAGATATGGTATATACATACACATAATGGAATATTAAGTCATAGAAAAGAATGAGATCTTACCATTTGTAGCAACATGGATGGAGCTAGAGAGTATAAAGTTAAACAAAATAAGTCAGTCAGAGAAAGACAAATACCATATACTTTCACTTATATGTGGAATTTGAGAAACAAAATGAAGGAACAAAGGGGAAAAAAAAAGAGACAAAAAATAGGCTCTTACCTACAAAGAACAAACAGAAGGTGACCGACCAGAGGGGAGGTCAGTAAAGAAATTGGTAAAATAAGTGAAGGGGATTAAGAATACATTTACCATGAAGAGCACGATTAATATATAGAATTGCTGAATCACTATATTGTACATCTGAAACTAACATAACACTATTTTAACTATACTGAAATTAAAATTAAAAAAACTTAATAGAAAAACTGAACTGAGCTAAACACAAAATTCTGTTTAGCTCTAACCTACTCATTTTGAAAGCCTGATGGAAATTAAATCATATACGTTTTGTTGTTTAAAATACCTTTTTTCATCTCAGTAACTCAGGCTATATTGAATAAATAAAAATTCATAGAAATAAAACAATTGATGAAAATATTTAAAATGAAAATATAGCAATGACATACTGTTACTGAGAAAATACTTAAAGATGTCAAGTTATTACCGAAGCAATGCATAAAATTTTTAGTAAATTTGGTCTTAGAATAATATAAAGGAATGACATACAATATTCTCATATTCAAAGCTTCAGAAGGATTTTAAAGGAAATTTTTGATGGCATTAAGGTTTAAAATATAGACTTCTTTTTAGCCTTACCTCTCCCCTCAAATACTGAGCATGAATATGTCTTTAGTTTCTAGCCAGAGGACAACTGCTTATCTCCCAACTTGCTTCAACTTCAACTTAATTATTGCCAGATATAATGGAGCACAACTTATTATCCATAGTAATGTCCATTTTTTCACAGCGTTTCTACACTGTGAGCTGATAGTTCTAATGGCTTATCTAAATGTTGACATACAACGTGCTTTGTGTTCAAACTCCTGAGAACAATTTCAAAAAAATATCAGAATTCATTCCACATAACAATGTTTTTTCCAAAATTCTGGAAACAGAGCTACTTCTGTGAACGGTTTGGTATTTATCATCAGAGATGTTTCGCGGAAAGGAAATTACTTGGATTGGTTATAATCACACAAAGTTAAAAGAAAAATGATTTTTCTTTCCACAATTAAAGACAATCATATTTTGCTGAAGTGAACACTATACATAGTAATGAATTATAGATCGTAAGCCATAGTTCTAGAAAAATACGGAAAAGTATAGGAAAATTATCATGCAGGGAATGTTGGGTGATAGCCTCTCCAAAGTCTAATTCACTCCTAACAAAAGCTGTATTAATTCTTTCAGACCAATGCAATGCTCCAAATCAAGATTCAACAGTTTGTGGCTCTCAGCACTACTCAAAAGATGCTCTTTTCTGCCGTCAACCATGAGGACTCAGGGAGAGAAGGGCAAGAAAGATAACATGCAGGACTATAATCATGAAGAGTATGTGGTGGAGGTAAGAAAGAAAGAATATAGAACCTAGAGGAGTTGGTTAGAATGTTCCTGAAGATGCTTGAGATGTCACAGAGTGGCATGAATGGCATCGAATTCTTGTCCACAAATTAATTTGTACTTTTCTAACTTGCAAAAATTAATGTATTTCCATATGTGTTTAATAGTGTCTGAGAGCATTTATAGATAAAAATACAAATGCTAAAAAAATGCATTTACACTTTTCAAAAATCAACAAATATTTATTAAGTATCTGTTATATTCTGGTGATTTAAAAAAATGCATACGAAAGATGCAGGTGTCTAGACGGCGGCTGCCATGTTTGAACTTAATTTGTACTGTGAGGGAAGTAACAGATTAGCGGAATAAATGAAGCATTGCTGGGAGAGCAGTTAATTCCTCTGTAGTGCCTAAGGAAAGTTTTCTTCAGAAAAAAATATCTCTATTTGAAATGGTCTTTGAAGACTGAATCAAGCTATACAAAATAGCGAAGGAGCTACAGCAGTTAAGAATAGTCTATTGGTGTTGAAATACTGTTTTTCTTTTCCTTTCATATACTTTAAACAAGGGTTCTGAATTCAAATACCCACAGAATCTGCAAGGTAATATCATCAGGGACACCTATTCAAATCATTTAAACATTTAATTCAACGAATATCCTGTTTTATTGTTTTTTAAATGTTTCTTCATAATAGTCGAAATGTTTTCAGGCAGTTCTTTAAAGTTTGTTCATGATCAGGTCCTACAAAAAACAGAATCTACCATGACATCATCAGAAAATGTGTCCACTGTTGCTATCACCTTATTATTACATTCACTTCGCACTGCTTGCAGGAGATGGATGCACTCTACATTTTGGTTGGTCAACAGTGAAAATAAATCTCTAAAATATGCTGTTATATCAAGTAAGTCCCAGTCAAGTTTGTGATCTCTCCAGTCGAATGTTCTGCCCCGAAAACCTTGAATGTCTTGACATTGCAGTGGGCCAGTAAGGACTTTCTATGCAAAACATTGGAATGGGACTGTTGGTAGATAATGCCAGTATCTATAAAAAGTGGAGGAAAAAGTTAGAATGTAGTGACCTATGCAAAACATGCTTGGTCATTTTAATAATAGCAGGAAGATACTAATTATTTTTCTTGAAATTTCATGGCTATCTTGGGTGGTAAGGGCACTCTTTTATAGCCCAAGTAGCTTTGGTTTCCAGTGCAAAAGCTTGTATATGTGAATCAAACCACATTTTTAGAATCATTGTGGTTTTCTATATCATACGCTACCCTCAAATAGTGATGGTGCAAAGTTCAATCACTGAAAATTACACATGTTCACGGAGCATGAATAAGGAGTATTACCAAAATATATATTACCATTTTATATATTCATACCTATCTCTATATTATCTACCTGTCTCTCCACCTAAGATATATGATGAGCTTTTAATTTCTGTATTTATTCATATTGTGCATTTCTAGATCAAAGTAGGTTATTATTACTTAGAGCAATAATTGCATCAATTCCCTTGGCACCAGGTCTTGCCCTTTCTCTAGCAATGTGAGGAGGACTCCATGGGCAGACCAGTGTGTGCAAAGGGATTTTTTGGTCATTACAAGAAGGGAACCTTAAAACTGGGAGCCTAGGCACTTATACAGGAGAAGTACAGTCTCTGGAGAGACAAAGAGAAACCCCATCTCCCTAATGTAAACAAATTCCATTTGGGAAGAAAAGAAAAGGTCTCTGGGTTCTTGCCTATGGAAATCTAAGTAATTGTCTCCAGAGGGAAGATAAACATTTCAGAGTTTTTACTCCAGGTTTTTATAAGTGCCTAAATGAAAATTTGGCTTTTTTTTTTTTTTTAAAGATTTTATTTATTTATTTGACAGAGAGAGATCACAAGTAGACGGAGAGGTAGTCAGAGAGAGAGAGAGGGAAGCAGGCTCCCTGCTGAGCAGAGAGCCTGATGTGGGCCTCGATCCCAGGACCCTGAGATCATGACCTGAGCCGAAGGCAGCGGCTCAACCCACTGAGCCACCCAGGCGCCCCTTTTTTTTTTTTTTTTTCAGAGAATCGTTAAGCTAAATATTTAGACATTTCCCTCACTTACAAGTAGCCTCAAAAGTCGCCCACCTAAGGGGCATAATGTCTAGTTTCCTTTCATAATGAGTATCTCTAGTGACAACGTGAGGAAAGACTTCACACTTCTGTAGGTGTAAATGGTTTCCTTGCTGGCGATTCCCATTTGTCTGGTTCCACTAAGGTCACCTATTTGCTACCAATCCCTAGTGTGGATGCTTCAAATTGTGCAGGTTTGGACCTACTGAGTCTGTCCTCTGCACCCTGGCTTAATGTAGTCTGTCCATGGCCTGGGGCACTGGCCCCTTAAATACCTCAGTGGGAGGCCGAAGCCTACCCAGCCTCGAGCCCTCCCAGCTCCTCTCAAAGCTCTCGCTTCTTCTTCTTCTTCTTTTTTTTTTTTTTTTAAGATTTTATTTATTTATTTGACAGATCACAAGTAGGCAGAGAGGCAGGCAGAGAGAGAGGGAGAAGCAGGCTCCCCGCTGAGCAGAGAGCCCGATGTGGGGCTCAATCCCAGGACCTTGAGATCATGACCTGAGCTGAAGGCAGAGGCTTTAATCCACTGAACCACCCAGGTGCCCCACTCGCTTCTTTTTTTGAGGCGTATTCCTCCGTTGATGGATTTGTGGTCTTCTGTTCACAGAGTTTCTTGCCTGTCTACCAGCCATTGGGCTTCTCATTAGTTAATCAGTACATCAAAGACTAAAAGAAGAAAATGTTCTCACTTAAAATACAGAAGCAGTTAAGAGGCATGTTTTAAGTGCAGGAGCAGGTGGTCAAACAACTGTACAAATGAGCAGAAATTGTAATGGCGACCACAATTCATCACTGTTGCGAAGAATGTCTCCAGAGGAAAAAGGGTTAAGTAGTTTTTACCTGTGATTTTGAAATATTAAAAATGCCTTTCTCTTTGTGCCTCATCCTTTCCATATCCCATTTTGTTTTTCTCTTTTTAACATAAGTAGTGAAGGAGAAGAAACAAACTGCTAAACAAATACTATGAATATAGCTGCTCTTGATTTCTTTCCTGCTCTTCCTTTAAAACAAAACTCCTTTGAGAATACTCTTCTCCAAGTTCCTAAACCTGTCATCAGTGAAACTACAGGTATCCTCAACTTTTTGAAAGGTCATGTTTCCCCATGTCACTTTTATAAAAGACCTAGATGACAAACCTGTTTTTGGCAACTAAAAGAAATCCAAGGGAATTTTAACTTTTACGAAAAAGAAAAAAAAAAAAAAGGAAAAACAGCATTTCGTGTGGGTTTTTCTCCAGCTTATAGAGGCAACATGTGCCTGGAGCAGCAAGGGGGGGCCCCCCCGACCAAGCTCCTTGCTTAGGTAGGACACTCAGCCTCTCAGCATCAAGCTGCCAGAGCTCTGAATCGTGTCTATGAACATCCGTGCTTTATCTCAATTTTATTTTGTCCATTTGTTAGTAAGGTGTGTTCTAAGGTATCTGAAAAGCTTAAGAATGGTAATTTTTTGGGTCTGGGAGTGCTCAAACATTTTTCATATAAATTGATGGTGATTTCTTCTTCACTTTATGCCATTTTAATTTTTGGAAGTTTTCATCGGAATGTTCTACTTTCACATAGTAGGAAAGACCTGCATTTTATTTTATTTTTTAATTTAATTATTTAAAAGTTTTTATTTATTTATTAGAAAGAGAGCGACAGAGAGCACTGCAAAGTAAGCACAAGTTGGGCAGAAGGGCAGAGGGAGAGGGAGAAATAGGTTCCCTCCTGCTCACCATGGTATGCCATCCCAGGATGCCAGGATCATGACCTGAGTCAAGGCAGCCGCTTAATCCACTGAGCCACCCAGGCACACCAGAGAGACCTGTGTTTTAATATGCTGTTAACACTGAGGAGGTTTGCCTGATAGGATGATTGAGTAGCAGCTGCAAAGCAGTTTGGGTAGTTTTAATTTTAGCTAATATCATTTGAGAGAATATAATGAGATGGCAGAAAACTGAGATGGCAGACAAAATTTGACTTTATTTCTTTGATGTAGAGTATGGTTATAAATAAAGATAAACTCATGATGAGGAAAATTTTTTTAAAAACCCTAGCATTTATCAAATACTTACTAAATACCAGGTGGTATGAGGTGGGTATTATAGTTAATGCTTGACCATGAACTGAGGAATGCACAAAAAACAATAAAGGGAGAGAAAAAAGACCATCTCTTGAGAGTTTATCTACAAAATCAGAAAAAGTGCCCTAAAAAGAAAGAAGAGCACTAGGCCTAGAAGACTCCTTTCTAAAAAAAACTGAAGGTTAATATGCCTTTCTTTTTTTTTTAAGATTTTATTTTATTTGACTGAGAACACAAGTAGGCAGAGAAGCAGGCAGAGAGAGAGAGGAAGGGAAGCAGGCTCCCTGCTGAGCAGAGAGCCCGATGTGGGGCTCAATCCCAGGACACCAGGATCATGACCTGAGCCGAAGGCAGAGGCTTTAACCCACTGAGCCACCTAGGCGCCCCTAATATGCCTTTCTTTATGTACTGTATCAATCAAAAGGGAAACTGATTAGTAATGGAAACTTAGGGGGGTGTCTTTGGTTCAAATGAGGATCCCAGGGTCCTGGGATCCAGGTGCATTGCGTTCTCTGCTGAGTAGGGAGCCTACTTCTCCCTCTCTTGCTTGTGCACACACATGGTCTCTGTCAAATAAATAAAAACCTTGAAAAACAAAAAAATGTGATGGAGACTTGGAGGAAAAACAAAAAGTGGAGGCCAATTTTGAGAACGCCCATCTATGAATGAATCAGGAGCCCTCTGAACTGGAATAGTATGACAACATGACAAATATAGCTATAGGGGAGAAAAGACTTTTCCTAGACCCTCTTGGGTTCTATGTTTAAGCCTCTCATTAAACTGACAAATGACAGACTAGTAGGAGAAAAGCATACCCATTTTATTTGATGTTAATATTTGTACATGTACACAGAGCTTTCATAGGTAAGAAATGAGGACTCAAAGAAGCAGATGGGCCTGAGAGCTTATATACCATTTTAACAATATCTTGGGGAGATGTGGCAAGACAAAGAGAAAAGGTATGTGCACTAGGGTGGTACTGTGGGAAAGTGCCTGGCAGGTACAGGGGAAGACTAAGGGAAGGTAATGGTTACTTTAGTAGGCTTGTTCATATACTTGTTCATCTTGGTGTTAACTCCTCCTCTCCGGTGATGAGAATTGATAAGAATATTCTCTTCTGGGAGAGGAAATACTTTCCACAGGAAATTTATGTCCCACTTTTTAGGTAGAAAGGAGAGATCAGAGAGCCTTTTCTACATCTGCTTTTCTTCAACTGCCTTAGGCTCAAAATAATGTACCCAAGTGGCATTTTGGGGGTGGTATGTTGATCATAGACATATGGTGGAGAAAGATACGCCAGCTATGTTGTATGCCTAAATCAAACAATCCACTTTCCTCATTCTGATTCCTCATTCAGCAAGAACCTTTCTGTTCAGTTGGCTTTCCATGTAGCGTACTTCCAGGGATGGAATGCACCAGAGGGTTCACTTGGCAGAGGCTCTCATTAAAACTAAAGTACAACAACGTATACTGTCTCTTCTGTGTAGGTAGGTTGACTCAGAATTGCTGAGGCCAGTCTGTCTAAGGTCCCTACGACTTTTAGTTTCTGTGCTTTCAGGACTGAAATCCAGACTCCAACTGTTATAGAATCGCTGAGACCAATGCCATTTGTGGACACCTACAAAGTGGGGCAACTCACTAGCATTGACCCAATGACACCCTCTTTCTACTATTTCATTCATTCTTTGAACTCTGTAGGGACGATATTCTCCATTTTACAAATGAAGAAGAAATTGAAACTTAAAAGCTATAGTATGATAAGATTTACTCAGGTGATAAGTGGTAAGACTGGGGTTTAACCCAGGTGTCTAAAGTGTCAGAACCTATTCTTATCAGCCATTATATCATGTACCCTTAAAAGCAGTCCTGAGGTATCTAGAAGTAATAAGCAACTAAATCACTACAAATTATTATTCCATGTTCAACTTTGTCATACATGATTGTTGACCTTTCATATAGTATAAAGAAAGCTCAATTGCTATGTATTATGAAACAAACAAGTAAAAGTAAATATCCATCAGAGACATAAAAATCCTAAACAATATAAACACATGTGCCTGATTTCATGTCTACTCCTGTTTCACATATGCAACAAAGATACTCAGAATAACTATTAATTTGACTACTATTACATTTATATTTTCTAGGATAATGATGTAAGCAAAGCCTGTCTCTTAAGTATACTTGATTAGAACAGTACAGAACATAATAGTATAGAACAGTATAGAACATAAAAATGAGCACTTACTGTTACAGTACATTAGTTTACACAATAATGCTTCCCTTTGCTTTACTTCCCTTGTTCCTCCAAATAACCATGTGCCAGACAGGGCTGATTTTTATTAAAATTTTTATTTTATATTACAAAAACAACTCTAAGTTGTGAAATAAAAGGTTTATCTCTTGTTAGAGGCATTTCAGGCAATAGCATACTTGGTTTCATTAAGTATAATACATACTATGTTCCCCTGGTGATTATATACCCACAGGCAATATAAGGGAGTGGATGGATTAAAAGCAAGGATTTCAGAGCTAGACTAGCTGGGCTTGAACCCTGGCTCTGGCACTTATTAGCTCTATGTTCCTAGGCCTGCTGACCTCTTTGTGACTCAGCTGTTTAACCTGTAAAATGGAGGAAAAATTGATAGTAGCTATATTATAGGCTTATTGTGGGGATACGTGTCATTATATAAAAGCATTTGGCACACAGACTGGTACATGGGAAATATGCAAGGGTAACATGACCACTTGAATTGAAAAACCCAAGACACATGCACCCCCATGTTTATAGCAGCATTATCAACAATGGAAATTATGGAAAGAGCCCAAATGTCCATTGACTGATGAATGGATAAAGAAAAGGTGAGATTATATATATATATATATATATACACACACACACACACACACACACACACATACATATACACATACATATATTTATTTATTTATTTCTCAGCCATCAGAAAGAACGAAATCTTGCCATCTGCAACAACATGGATGGAAACAGAAGTATAGTGAGTGCTAAGTGAAATAAGGTAGTCGGAAAGACAAATATCATACCACTTCACTCACAAGTGGAATTTAAAAAGCAAAACTGATGAACATAGGGGAAGGGAAGGAAAAATAAAATAGGATAGAAACAGGAAGGGAGACAAACCATAACAGACTTAAGTATAGAGAATAAACCGAGAACTCCTGGAGGGGAGGGGGTTGGGAGCCTTGGGCTAAATGGGTGATGGGCACTAAGGAGAGCACTTGATAGGATGAGCATTGGGTGTTTTGTGTGGGTGATGAATCACTGGATTCTACTCTTGAAACCCATGCTGCACTATATATCAGCCAACTTGAATTTAAATAATTAAAAAAGAAAACCCTGCAGAAATGTATTGAGCATATATACTGAGCTTGCCTCACACTATGCACTTTTCCCCTTGATCTTGCTTTTGTCCCTCATGCTTATGGATTTAGTAGGTCAAGTGTGAACCCTAGGCTGACCCATTCCCTGAGATGAGTAAGTTGTTTAGACCTGTGATGTCAAATATGATCATCATCAGCCCCATATGGCTATTAAAACTAAAATTTACATTAATTGAAATAAAATAAAATTGAAAAATTTTGTTCCTTAGTCACACTAAACCACACTTCAAAGGCTCTGTATTCACATGTGGCTAGTGGTTACCATACTGGATGATGCAGATACAGAACATTTCTAACTTTGCCGAAAGTTCTATTGCATAGCACCAAGGGAGAGTTTGGTAGTGTGCTATCTTTCTTGTAGCTAATATAAATAGCTTCTAACTTACAAATGAGATACATTCTGAAAGTTCATTTGCAAATTGGTGGAGACTTTGTATAAAACTCCCTGTGGACCAATTACATTAAGATTACAGAAACAGAAATCATATGAAGAGACAAATGGCTAAAAAACACATGACAATGTTCAAGCGTATTTGAAATGGAAATTGCAACAATGAGCTTAGTTTTGATTATCTGAATGGAAAGATTAAAACAAGGGTCAGGTACAATGCTGGTCAGTGTGCAGTAAGGCAAATGCACATAGGTATATTTTTGGTAGAACTTCTCTTTAAAACAATTTGGCAATACATATTAAAAGTCTTAAAATTGTTTATACTCTTTGGCCCTGTAATTTGCCTTCCAACACTTTAATATAAGAAAATAGAGATGCTTATATGATTCAGTACAAAGGTGCTAGTAACAGTATTAATTATAGTAATAAATGGAAACAACCAATTGGGAGAGGGTCAGCTCAGTTATGACTTTGACATGTTGGAACACTGTATATTAATTAAAATGTTTTTATGGCATATTTGACAATATAGGAAATATTCTTGTAGAAATAAATGAGAAAATGATATTTAATACTGTATAGTATGATTGAATAATTAATATATCTTTGGGAAGCACTTGAAAATTAACTAAAATATTAACAGTAGTTAATCTAAGTTTTATGGGATGGTGTGTGAATTTTTATACTCTATTTTCGAGTTGTCTACAGTGTATAGTTCCTTCTTTTAGAAAAAAAAGTGCAAGAGTACCTCAAAACTATTTAGGGTGAATTATTGGTAGTGAATCTAATAGTACTATAAATACAACAATCAAATTAAAATGGTCAATAATAACTGGACACATCATCTGTACTTTGTCCTGTGTAAGAAGCTTAGGTTAAAAAACAGAACTGAGCAATGAATAAAATTAATGGAGCATGAATAATTAATCTGATTAGGGTTTTCAAGTGAGAGGCAGACACATCCTCCTAGGTTATGCTATGGAAACAAATGCACCCCAAATCATAGTTACTTACAAAAAAGATTTATTTCTGTTCATGCTACACTTCCCTTTTAGGCTGGCTGTAGCTGTGATCCATGTCCTCTTCCCTTGAGGACTAAGGCTGAAGAAGGAGTCCCCACATGGAACATTGCTGATCTTCCTGGCATAGGGAAAAAAAGAGAAGGTGGAAGCACTAACGGCCTTGAAACTTCTGCTCTGACAAGAGCTTCACTCCAATTACATTTCATTGGCCAATACAGGTCACATGGTTAAACTACCTGTCAGTGGAGTAGGAAGTATAATATTTCCACAGGAGGCACCAGAAGTGGAAGTTATTGGATACTTTGATATTATCACATTCAGCCAGACTCACTCAGATGTGGTTATTTAAATTCTATAGATAAGGCTCAGTAAGCTGTACTTTTAACAGTGCTCTTTAAAATTTTAGTAAGTCCAGTGAGGGGACCCATGTGTGGGAATAAATAAATTAGAATATACAAAAATTATTTATTACAATCAATGGAAATCGTGGGATAAAAGTAGAGTGATTATAAGTCCTGACTTGCTAAGGCTTATGAGTTGGCCCAATATACTTATCAAAAATTCCCCCTCTATACTCCAAAGTATCCTACTTTATGTGATACAACAATATGGCCATCCAAAGAATAGGCCATTCTTTCCTGAAATAGGGAAGACATATATATAGCTTCTCCTTCTTCCTTTCACATTTCCCTAGCTCAGTATATTCACTGTGTCCCTAGACCAAGCATATAAGTAATATCTCTTTGGGTCCAATGGGTGGTATTTCAGAGAAACTCTCGGTATGATATCCCTTACAATTTACTGACACATGATTCCTAGGAGTCTTCAGAGATAGCTTATATCTCCTCAAAAAAAAAAAAAAAACAGTTCTCTTTGTCCTTCTAATATTGTGGTCAATTGTATTGCTAAGAAAATAATTTGCTGGCTTTCTCTACTGAACCACTTTCTACCTGGCTACTCTACTAGAGACTCCGCTGTCTCTGCTGAGTGAATATACTTTTTACCCTGTTGATACTGGGGTTGGCCAGGACACTGGCATTGACCAGGGAAAGGTGAGTGTGAGTCGAAGTAATGGTGACACTTCAGAAGTTTTAGGTACCATCATGTCATTCTGCTTTCTCCCTTTTCTCTCTTCCAGGAGAATGGAAGGCTCCAGATGGAAGCTGCTTCTTCAGCCTTGGTCCTGGAATGAAGACGATGTGTATCTCCAGAGCTCAAAGCAAGACAGAGACCCTGCTGTGTGAGCCACTGTAGTTCTGGGATTGTTTGGAGATGCAGCATGACTCAGTCTAAACTGAATGATACAGTTCTTGGAGTTTCCCACTTCCTTTTCCGTTCCGGCTCTCTCTCAGGGTCAGTTTCTGATGCTGTGAAGCCACATATGCTTCTGAAGAGCCATTGATATGTTGGATTAGCAGATGCTGCAACATTGGACATAGTGATCACAATACCAAAATGTTTGCCTCATATCTTCTGGGCCAGAGGTACCGCTATTATAAAAGCTGAGCTGTAGTGGATACATGCTATTTTTGTTTGATGTGCCTCTTCCCTCCTGGTCTTTTTCTCTCTTCATTCATGTTCTATTAGGGGTGCCACTCACAGATTCCTTCTTCCTCACTTGGGAATAAACAGTCCACCCACTCATGGTAGTCTATGCCCCCAGTCTAGTGATTGCTTCAAGGGTAAGCATGTGCCTGACGTTCTCTTTTGGGACTCTCCATTTCCTAGCTGACATGGAAGGTGCTTTTCTTAAGAGATGTTAGAGCAAGAATGGCAGGTAGCTGGAGCTGCTTGTGAAGTCTCACTACCATGTAGGGATAGCCTATATAAGAATAAGGAAAGCAGAAGCAAGCAAGGATATGTGGGGCTGAATGAGAGTCCTAGAAAACATAGGGGAGCAGAGGGACATAAGAACAAGATGGGATGAGGGACAGAGACTGAGCACCCTCCAATTCTCAAGTCATGCTTGAATACCATTACACTTACTCTCTCCTTATTTATATAAATGGATAAATTTCTATTTATCTCAAGCTGGTTTATGTTGGTTTTTTTCTCCCTTGAAATAAAAAGACTTAACACATGAGCTGTGCTAGATGAAGCCATGCAGAAATTATCTTGTGGCTTCTGCTAAAATCCTTTATTAGAAAGACCAAGAAATGAGAGTGAGGGTAGCCATAGGAAAAGTTGGAAATGCCTCTGTTAGGGCTTCTTCTTTGCTGCAGAAGAGCAAGGAAAAGTGCAGAGGTGTCCTCTCTACTCTGTCAGATCCAGACTCTTAGTCCAGAGAAGCAGGCTGCTGAACAACGTTGGAGGAATACAGATTAATAACCAAATGAACAGCTATGAGCTACATGCTTTCTCTTTGAGCTATGCCCAGCTGTTGCCGGGGGCATCTTCTTCTTCTGAACAGGAAGTAATAGAAGGTAAAAAGAGGTAACTTGCTGGGACAGGAACACAGTAGACCTGAAAAATTCTGAAAGGAATTGCTGAAATTAAAGCTATAATTTTCTAGGTCCAGCCCCTTCCCCACAATATTCTTGAGCAAACTGCATATCTAAATATAACAGCCTCATTAAAACTATGATATTTAGAAAGGTCTAACACATGGCCTTTCCTTGGATAGTACAAAACAGCAGAAAAGAAGTGTGGGAAGTAAATGACAAATGAAAAATACAGATAAGTAAAATGATTTCTCCAGTATGCAAGAGAATTAGACCATTCTTGGTTTCTAAATGTCATTTCCCAGTAAAAGGAACTAATCTCATTGAAGAAAGGATTGATAATGGTTTGGGTGGGAGAAGTGCAGGGTGAATTAATGTACCAGAAAGCTAAGAAGTACACAAAGATTGATGGAGGGGGCACTGAGGGACCCTCCCTGCTGGCTGAACTGAACTATTAAAAACAATGACGTTTACAATAGATTTTGACCCATCGAACAACATCAACAACAACAAGTTTTCAAGCCCATAGAAAAAGAGAGAAGGGAGGGAGAAGGAAAAGTTTATTTTCACAGATGAATACTGGGTAAAAAATGCACAATTAATGATAGAATTACAAAATCACCTTTCTGCAGTCACTGATATAATTTATTCAGGCAGGGATCATCACTGGGTGCTATAGCCAATGTGTGAAAGTTGGGTGGGGAACAGGATATTTACAGACTCTCAAAGTATTTTTTTAATAATGTGTAAGTCTGATAGGAAACACTTTAATCAAATTATCAAACTCAGCACCTCTCTTGATATGATATAATGGGAAGTCTACCAATTAACTATTGTAGTCTGACAAAAATATCTACCCTACAGCTATTCACCTATTCACAAGGAAATGATCAGATAAATCAAGATTATAGACTATTTTATAAGACAACAGGCTGAGATTCTTTAATAAAAAAGTCAATATCATTAAAGATAAAAACAGCTAGAACAGGGAATTGGTATAAATAAAAAGGCAGTAAAGAAACATGATAACTAAATTCAGTGTGTAAGTCTTGAATGGATCTGGATCAAAAAAGTGATAAGAAGCTATAAGGGACATTATTTTAACAATCAGGGTAATTTAAATATAGACTAAGTGTCAAATAGCTATTGCTGTGTAACAAATTCAAATTCAGTGGCTTAAATAATTACTGTTTCTTAGGGATCTGTGGATGGCTTGGGAGGTTCTTCTGTTGATAGTGTTAGTTCTCGCTCATGCAGCTGGAGGAACGACTGAATGGCTGGGATCCTCTCTTCACGGGCTCTCTTACTTTCGAAAGGGCCAGACCAGTGTCCTCAGTAGCATCAGCAGCCTTCCATGAGGAGAGGCCCTGGTCAGCCTATGCTTATCTAGTCTCTGCTTGCAGTGGGTTCTTTTGTTAACGTCTCAGAGGTTCACAGTGCCCATCAATGTAACAATCAACCACAGATGTCATATTAGATAATGGATTTGGATCAATATTAAGCTTTTTGGCTGTGTCAATAATATTGTGATCATGAAGCACAATATTCTAGTCTTCAGTAATAAAGGCTGAAGTTGTTAAAATAATGTGACATGATTTGTTACACGATTGGTGGAATCTATCTTTCGGAACTCTGGGAGGGAGGGCTGGAGAGAGAGAGGAGAGACAGAGTGAGAGA
Source organism: Enhydra lutris kenyoni (assembly GCF_002288905.1). Taxonomy (NCBI): domain Eukaryota; kingdom Metazoa; phylum Chordata; class Mammalia; order Carnivora; family Mustelidae; genus Enhydra; species Enhydra lutris. The sequence continues at coordinate 49,921,412 of NW_019154087.1, read as the reverse complement.
GAGCACAAGTTAAGGGAGCAAAATGTTAACAATTATTAAAGTTGGATGAAGGGGATACAGGTATTTCTATTAGTATTCTTTCAAATTTTCAAACCTGAGTTTGTCACACAAATTTTCAGTATGTTTGATATGTTTGATATTTTGCAAAATAAGACTGGGTTGAGTTAAAAGAACCACAGTAAGCTTGTGAAGAGCACACAACTTTTCTCTTCTCAGGAGCCCTGGGATCTGACTGTGTGACAAGAACCGAGCTGACTCTGTTAGTCTCTGGTTCACGCTTTTAGAGACAGTACACCACACCAGAAAAGTGAAGAGGGGCCCATACACTTTGTAATTACAAGGACAGAGGGTCAGAAAATACAGATTAAACAGAAAAAGAAGGGGAAAGGGAAGTTACGAAAAATGAAAAAATAACATAAAATAAGATGGAAGAAAGGAAACCAGACAGGATTTGTAGGGATAATGATAAAGCATAAACTCTCTGGTCAGATAAAAAGACTCATATTGGGTCAAAAAGCAAAGCTCAGTTATATGCTGTTCACAAGTGGCTCATCTAAAGGTAGGTCAAAAAGTGCATTCAAAAGACACAGTGGAACTTTATAAAGATAAATTTTACCTTCTGTGATGAAGATCTAACTGGAATAAATTTTTCTGAACTAAATGGTATAACATCAGAATTCAAGAAGCAAACCTATAAGAAATAGAAAAGGAAATGAATAGGAAAACAATCCTTTTAGGAAACATTAATGGACAGATTAGATTTTAAAAATAATTATTTGGTTTAAAGGGTGCGAAAAAGACAATAAATGGGGTTGATTTGATTTGTTTATGCAGAATTTAAATGCTTGAGAACAGTCATGGCATCTTATTTTCAAGTTTCCATTAAGCATTTATAGAAATTGATCCTATCTTAGTGCACAAAAACTGCTTCAATGAATTTTATTAACTAGAAAGAATATGGATTATATTAATTTTATGAAGAATAAAAATTACAAAAATAAAAATTTAAAAACTTTAGCCACTTGGAAATTCTAAGGATTTATTTATTTATTTGAGGGAAAGAGAGAGAGAAAGAGGGGAAGAGCAGATGGTGGGGGCTGAAAGAGAGAATCTTAAGCAGACTCCCCACTGAGTGCAGAGCCGGGCACAGGGCTCCATCTCACCTGAGACCATGACCTGAACTGCAATCACGAGTCGGACACTTAATGGACTGAACCACCCAGGTACCCAACCATCTGGAAATTTTAAAATGCGATCTTAATTATTCTTGTGAAGAACAATATTTTAACTGATTGTACAGAATGTCTAGAAAATGAAGATAAAAATTAGATATATCACAATTTAGGTGACTGGTCGAAAGCTATATTCGGAGAAAAATTAATAGATGTAAATACTTATACTTTACTATAGGAGATAGAATAAAATATTGAATTAAAAACTTATCTCAGGGGCGCTTGGGTGGCTCAGTGGGTTAAGCCTCTGCCTTTGGCTTGGGTCATGATCTCAGGGTCCTGGGATCGAGCCCACATAGGCTCTCTGCTCAGTGGGGAGCCTGCTTCCTCCTCTCTCTCTCTGCCTGCCTCTCTGCCTACTTGTGATTTCTGTCTGTCAAATAAATAAATAAAACCTTAAAAAAAAAAACAACTCAGATTAAAAATAGAGGATTAAAATGATTACAACAGAAATATAAAAGACAAGTCATAGAACTGATAAATAAAATCAAGAACTGTTTTTCTTCCCCAAACTAGCATTTTAAACCAATAATAATAAAATATAAAACCATGCAGTAGCACAACCAAAACACTAAAAAATTTGAAAGCTGTAAATCACCCCAGAATTAAATTTACAGATTTAGATGGTATCCAATCAAAATACCAATAGATGGGGTCCCATGGGTAGCTCAGTTGGTTAAGTGGCCAACTCTTGGGTTTGGCTCAGGTCGTGATCTCAAGGTTGTGAGATCAAGCGCCATGCCTAGCTTCGTGCTGGGCATGGAGCATATTAAGATTCTCTTCCTTTCTGCTCCTTCCCTCCTCTAAAAAAACCTCCAAAACCACAAACAAACAAACAAACAAACAAACAGATGTATTGTCGCTGCTATTTGTTTGCTTAGAACAAGACAGACATATTCTAAATTTAGCTTGAAATGTAAACATATAAGAATAACCAGAAATAACCTGAAAGGGAAGAGGAGTCCCAGTGAATAAGCTAACCAGCTTTAAGATGTACTATTAAGACACAGTAAGTACAACTCTTTGTCTAGCACAAAAAATGATTACATGATCTAGATATTGACTCAAGTACCTATAGGACTTAGCATACATTAAAAACATTTCAGAACATCGAAGAAAAGCAGAATTATTCAACAAATGGTGCTGGGAAAACTTAAGGGGTTTTTGGAAAAATTACTTAGGTAAATCTTCACCCATAGCTCTAATATTAACTCCATATGAACTAACAATTTAAATATAAGACATGTAAATAAAAGTGTTAGGAAAAAATTACAGAGATTGATAAAAATTATTTTGAGAGTGTGACCATAATCTGTTAAAAGGGAACACTTGATATGTTTTACCTTGTAAGAATTAAACGTATGGGGGCGCCTGGGTGGCTCAGTGGGTTAAACCTCTGCCTTCGGCTCAGGTCATGATCTCGGGGTCCTGGGATCGAGTCCCGCATCGGGCTCTCTGCTCGGTGGGGAGCCTGCCTCCCTCTCTCTCTCTGCCTGCCTCTGTGCCTACTTGTGATCTCTCTCTGTGTGTCAAATAAATAAATAAAATCTTTAAAAAAAATAAAGGAATTAAACGTATGGGTGGTAATCATCAACAAAAGCAAAATGAAAAATAAGCTAAGAAAAGTATTTACCGGGGCGCCTGGGTGGCTCAGCGGGTTAAGCCGCTGCCTTCGGCTCAGGTCATGATTTCAGGGTCCTGGGATTGAGCCCCGCATCGGGCTCTCTGCTCAGCAGAGAACCTGCTTCCTCCTCTCTCTCTGCCTGCCTCTCTGCCTGCTTGTGATCTCTCTCTGTCAAATAAATAAATAAAAAATCTTAAAAAAAAAAAAAAAAAGAAAAGTATTTACCAAAAAGTACACCACACGCAAAGAGTTTAATTCCCTTAATATACAAAAGAATCCTACGAATTATCATTTTAAGTCCCCAAACTTCCTAGAAAAAATTGTCAAGAGATAGGAACAAGAAGAAATTTCCAGAGAAATGTAATACAAGGAGTTAGTAATACATAGAAAGAAATGATCAATTCTGCTCACAAACTAATACACACCTAGACACACTTAGATGTTTAGATGCCATTTTTAACCAAATCATATTGGTAAATAATTGAGAAACTGATAAAAATCACTTTCTGTATACAGAGAAATCTGTTAGCAGGGTTAAAATACAATTACAACTTTTGCAGAGTATTACGCAATATCTATCAAAATTTAAAATGTGTATCTATCTTATGATATCATAATTCTGCTAGGAATATGACTTATAAACACATATACAGAAATGCACAAAATATACATGCAAGTATATTAATAACAGCATTTTGTTTTTTAGTAACAGATGTAAGAAATAATCTCTAAGACCGAGTGTGTGCCCGTGTGTGTGCCTGTGTGTGTTTGTGTGTGTGTGTGTGAAAGATAGAAACTGAGAGATTGGGAAAGAATGATAGAATGAATCAAGATGCTATTTAATTTTGTTTTATACTTTTGTTTTTTTCATTGTTTTAAAATAAACTCCTTTTATTGGTAAACCAATTTAAACAAAACCTATGTCCATTTCAGTGAGAATGTAGATGGGCATCGTAAGTTATGATAAAAAAAAAAAAAGTTCTTGTTCTTTAAAGAAATTTCTTTTAGTGTAGTTTAAACTCCAGCTAATGTGAATAACAATTTATATTGATGTGCTTCTCTCCCTCTTTCTCTTCCTTTCTCTTTCTCTCTCTCTCTTCCACAATTGAACTGCCTAAGGAAGGGCCATAAGAAAGCCCTGATGGATTCTGTGAGACTTTTCTGAAAAGTTCGCCTGACTGAATAGTTAAGTCAAACAGCTGGGGCTACAGAACCTAGTAAAACCACACAAAAGCTGAGGGAAATTACGTTGTCTTCCTTTGATTTATAATTTTGAAACATCTTTTCAGGAGGAGAAATCAATTCCACAAAGCATTGAAGTTCAGAAATAATTAGGCATTCTGAATTTTTGCAACAGCCACAGAAAAGAGACCCGCATTTACATAAAATGGCGCAGCACGTAGAGAAAGCCCGGTTTCTGCAGAAAATCCCTCCTACAAGAAAACATTCAATTCCAAGTTGCCTTCCAATTGGCTCCCCAGCCCCCACATAAAATGCACAAAAAAATCTCTTGGAATATGTTGTGAGATTTAGATTTTTATATATTTTCTTACCACTTACTTAAGAAATCTGTAACACTCCCATATTAAAATTGACGGCTTTATTACCAGGACAACACATATATGTGATTTTGAATTTCAGACCTGAGGTCCTCAATAAGAAGCATCACAAATAAGATGATACCAGTGAAGAGACAGGATTTGAAATGACTTTTGTCGTGTAAATGAAGAGAAATGAAGAAGGTTCTGGAAAATATCTCAGCTTATGATTTGAGTATTTTAGACATGTCCAACTTTCCTATCTCCATGGAATTTGCTTCTTGGTAATTTTCCACTAGGCATTTCAGAGCTGAAACAAACAGGACCATTAGGTACCCGACTTCACCTCAGACGTTTACCTTAGTAAAACATCATTTTGTACCCAGGAAATAGGAACTGAGGACACCCCTTCCTCAAGCCACTCCACCCAGTGGTGGTAAGAAGCTGTAAGAATCCATATTCAGAATCCATCCAATTACAGCAAATGATTACTTAATAGCCTATTGGGAAAACATTTCCGCCTCTGGGTTGCAAAAAGGTCTTCAAAAATAGCAGGGCAAATAGTCCCAGGTCTTTGTGACCTAAAATGTCTAATGAAGCTGAAAAAGAGTTATTAGAGCATCATAGAGAAACCTGAAGCTATTCAGCCTAATGATTTAGTAATGATGTCTCTCTGTCATTAGGTCAGAGAATAATGTGACTGCTAGCTCAGTATTTAATCAGCCACATTCACCACTGCGGGTAGCACTGGCTTTGAGAATTTTCCTATGTCCTGAATGTTCTCAGGCAACACACTCTCCTGTTTACATAACTCTAAAAATGGATTTATTTTGTGATGTGTTCCACTGCTAGGAAATTAAATGATAAAGACTAAAGTCAAAAAGTAATAAAAACCCAAGACTGAAAATCAGATGTCATATTGACAATTCAACTGAATGTATGGTATGAGATAGAAAGTAGGGTTTCTCAGTTCAGATTTTAAAAAATCCATAAATGACAAAATATAGGCATTTCAGAGGAGAGATGCAGGGGGAAAAAAAGAGAAAGAAGTCCAAACTTTTTTTAAAAAACATAAACTATCATGGGGCGCCTGGGTGGCTCAGTGGGTTAAAGCCTCTGCCTTCGGCTCGGGTCATGATCCCAGGGTCCTGGGATCGAGCCCCGAATCGGGCTCTCTGCTCAGCGGGGAGCCTGCTTCCTCCTCTCTCTCTGCCTGTCTCTCTACCTACTTGTTTTTTTTTTTTTTTTTCTCTACCTACTTGTAATCTCTATCTGTTAAATAAATAAAAAAAAAAAATCTTTAATAAAAAAAAAAAAAAAACATAGACTATCACAATTAAACCTACACTGTCCTCTGGTGGTCAAAATTGAAAATGTATTTTTACAGAGAAATTAAATGAATGATTATTTAATACACATTAATAACTAAAGGTGAGGCAACCAGATGCTTCACTTTGAGTGAATATTTCGTTAACCAACTCACTTGACTACAACATTTCTCCTAATTATTAAAGTTGAATGGCTCCTCTTCAGAGAGGTCATAATTATTCCAAACTTTCCCCTGTAATGCAGGGGCTATAAGTAGTAAGTTGTATTAGATGACACAGCCTATATACTTGGAATTTAGGTATTCATGTACATTGCAATTTATGTAGAAATAAATAGGAATGTTTTTCTAGATTTCTTAGGCTACTTCATTTTAGGGAGGTAGGCTGTGACTTATTTAATGCCTTATTTTATCATGAACATTAAAATGAAAATTTTAGGAACACAGATACATACATGATTGTCAAAGAATATCAGGATATAGAATCTCACCCAGCAACCAAACCTAGTGCTTTTTGGCTACTGTATACAAACCTTAGACATATCTTAGAGTATGGATCCTTAAGCAAAATAGATAAATAGATACATTATTTGGAATATTAATTTTTCTACCTAGAGAAAATTAAAGCCTGCATTTTCTTGACTGTTTAGTTTTAACATTATCTTGTATAATTTCATATGAGAGCCAAAAAATTTTTTACTGCTGTATTACTTGAGCCTCAAAAAAATCCCCCCATCCCTAAAATGTATAAATAATTTTATTTGGTTCCTCTTTTTATTCCAATCATAAGACATGTTTTTAACTAAGGAAGATAGGACAGAATCTATGTTTTACTTTTGTTCTTTCAGATAATTAGAGGATTTAAAATGGTTTCCTGTTAACTTTGTATATTTTATCTACTGTATTAACTGGATGTGAGCTCTTATTAAAAAAGTCACACAGCGAAATTATAAATGGTCTTGAACTTTAGTATCTCAAACTTTCTCTTTCTCAAATAAACGTCTTTCTTTTTTTTCTTTTTTTGGGGGGGTTCTTTTTTATAAATTTAATTTTTCCAGTGTTCCAAGATTCATTGTTTATGCACCACACCCAATGCTCCATGCAATACTTGCCCTCCTTAATACCCACCACCAGGCTCACCCAACATCTTTCAATATAAAGCCTAAATATGTGATAGAAGATAATTTTAGCACCAAACAAGGCCTTTGGGATTTGGCTTAATTCATTCAATAAATATTCATGGTGTACCTTTTTTAAAAAAAATATTGTGTTGGCTACCTAATTCAGTGAGGGAGAACTACAAAGATAAATCAGAAACCTATCTTGAGATTAAGATGCCTGGAGCTTTGCGAAGAGGCACGAAGGGTCTAAGGAAAGTGAAACTGTAAAGAGAAGGTGAAGACATGCACTTGCATCACAGAAATGACCAGGAGTGTGCTTAAGCTGAAATAAAACTCCTTGAGGAGATGGGCAGATGGTAAACTAGAAGGAGGAGCATTTTTTTTTTTTAATGTGGAAGGCATGCAAATCCAGAAGAAAACATTAGTCTTTTAATAGATCAAAGGATTGCGGCACAAAATGTCAATTCATCGAAGAGAAAACTTTGACGAAAAATGTTAAAACAAGTAATAAAAGAAAGGCAAATTAAGTAAATGACAGGCTATTTTTAGTCTACTGGATATTAACTTTAAAAAATGTTTTTAACTTTTTAATAGGGAAAATTTCAAACATACACAAATGTGCAAAATGATAACATAACACCACCCCAAGAACCCATCAACCACTTTCTGCGACTTTCAGTGAACATCCAGCTTTGTTATTAAACGACCAACCCACTTAACCCCAGCCCTGTAGCCTTTTGTAACAAATCCCAGACCTCATTTGCTTTCACTCAGAAGTAATTCTGTTTGAATTTCTAAAAAAGGACACTTTTAAAAAGTAACCAAAATACCATTATCAAACCTAAACATACTTCAAGGTAATTTAGACAGTTTTCAAATTTTCAATTGCTTTATTCTTGAAATAAGGATTGAAATAAGGTCCACATACTGCTTTTGATTCACATGTCTATGAAGTTGTTTTAAATCTATAGATCCTTTTCTCTTTCTCTCTCTGAATGTACACCTCCACACACATGCATACATATAAACAGCTGAATATATATTATATAGATGTACAGAAATACGTATGTACACACACATGTGTATTTGTTGAAGGAATCAAGTCATCATCTGTCCCGTACAGTTTCCCACACTTGGTATTTTGCTGCTTTGATTCCTGTGGTGTCTTTAACTTCTTCCTTCTTTCCCTATTTTGTGTATATTGGTAATTACAATTAGGGTTGAGACTCTGTTAGGTGGTTTTGGAGAGGGTTTAATAAAGTGGATCTTTGCTCTGGATTGGATGTTGTCAGGAAGTGGGTAATTCTATGACTGGTTGTCTTTATAAATCTTGTCTAGGACGGGGGAAGACTAGAGAGAGGCCAAAGCTGTCCATTGGTAAAGCAGCCAGTCACTCATCTCAACCAGAAGGGGTGTTTTGTGGCTTGGACAATATTTATGTTTTGTCTGTGTTCAGACATGATTGTGAGTTTTTTTTCTTGATCCATTTGGTTACAGAGAGGCCTTGACTGATATTGTTCTGTGAAGTTGCTTCCGTTCAACAGAAACCCAGGGCCTGAGAGTACTGAACCCAGTTCCTGGCTATCAGGGCCGTTTTTCTCAGCGTTCACTCACCTCCACCCAGCAGCTTGTTTCCTCAGTACATGTCTAAAGGAAATGCCTGCATATATCCATAGAAAGTCTAGTGCAGGAGTGTTCGTAGTCTATGAACGGAAGAGTGGATAAACAAACTGTGGCATGTTCATAAAATGCGATGGATTACTACTCATTAACAAAGACAAACAACAAAATATCTGAGCCTCAAAAACATTATGCAGAGGGAAAATATCCAAACATTAAGGAAACATTTTATGGTTTCACTATATATATTATATGGACAAGCAAAATTTATAGTGGTGGAAGAACAGCTATTGCATAGAATGATGTGCGTGGGGAGGGGTAGAAGGCCTAGGCCTAGGGAATTGACCACAAAGTGTCATGAGGGAAATTTCTTGGGTGATAGAAGCAAGACTATAACTTGATTTGTGTCATGGCAGGTCAAATGTTTAACTTTGTAAAAATTGATCAGGGTGAGCATTTATTGTATATAAATTGTGCCTCAATCAAGTAAATGTCATATTCAATTACAATTTTTCTATTTGTTGGACTAGTATTGTCTCTTCGACTCTTCTTATCCATGTTCTATCAACATGCAAGTTTCATAAATTGCCTCACTGAAACTAATTCTCAAAGTTCCCCCAAAACCTCTTTGTCTTACTATATCATATTTTGAACCAAATAGACATTGTTTTTGAAAATAGTCTTAACAGGTTTTTAACCTCAAAATTTATGGAATTTTATATATAATAAAACATTCTAGGTATTTTTAAAACTTACCATGAATGAATTGACCACCAAACTCATAATGCTGTGTCCAGTCAAGTAAATGACAACTTACTTTACTTTGTCTTTCAAGAGCAGTATGTCATGTTTCAATTGAGAAATACATTATGTATGTGGAGAGGCTATATCGTTTCCTTCTTCAGACTGTGTGTAATTTTTTAAAAAGCTCTCACCATATTTTTTATTAGGTTCCTTACTTTCCTGCTTCCAACACCTTTGATTAATTTGACTTCAATATAAGCAAGTGAAATTCTAATTACTGTCAGATCAGGTATAACCCAGAGGAGAACTTCCCAAGAATTCCATGTTCTTCTGTGTGTTTATAATAAACATGTTTTATAGTCTCAGACACATTATAAAACAATCTTCACAGAATAGTAATACCAAGCAGTGTACTTAAGGGTTTAAACTCAAATTCTTATTATGGTTAAAGAGCTAATTACCACAAAATGCGTTACCATACTTGTGATAGTTAACTGTATGTGTCAACTTGACTGGGCCACAGGGTGTCCAGGTGTTTGGTTAAACATTATTGCTGGTGTGTGTATGAGTGTGTTTCTGGAAGAGATTAACATTTGATTTGGTGTACCAAGTAGAACAGATTGCCCTTCCCGTGTCAGAGGCCTCATCCAATTCATTAAAGGCTGGATAAGAGTGAATTCACTGCCAGTCTTTAAGCTGGAATGTGGGTTTTCTCATGCCTTTGGAGGACCTGGACTCAAGAGTAGAATTTAGAGCATTGGCTACCCTGGTTCTTAGGCCTTCAAATGTAGACAGCAATTTCCACCATCAATGCTTCTCTTTCTCAGGTTTTTGACTTGGACTGTAACTATAGGAGCTCTCCCAGGTCTCCAGATTGCCAACTGCAGATCTTAAGATTTCTCAAACTCCATAATCATGTGAGTCAAGTATATAAAGATTACAGTAGCATCACTGTAAACAAGTGATAAGTTACAACACATATTAAAATCCTCTGTTCAATTTTATTTTTCATTTTCCTCAGGATGCTTAAAAAGATAGGAATTTAACTGTTGTTTTCAACAAAAAGTGAGATACATTCCCTCATGAAGACTTCAGTAGCTAAAAAACAACAGAGTTAGCTTTGGTGTCCTTTGTCTGCAAGAAGAATCTTCCTGTCAATATCAAGAAACTTAAAAAAAAGTTCCTATTCCTTTTATCTAATTCTTGTCACAGCTTTTTCTATACAGAGATGTGTGCCTAAAAAACTTTATGCAATATTCCAGGTCATTTGATTCTCTTCTTTCTTAAAAATAAACAAACAAAAATCATCTGACATATTCTTTTTTTTTTAATTAAATTTTTAAATTTTTTTATAAACATATAATGTATTTTTATCCCCAGGGGTACAGGTCTGTGAATTGCCAGGTTTACACACTTCACAGCACTCACCATAGCACATACCCTCCCCAATGTCCATAACCACACCCCCCCTCTCTTGGCCCCTCTCCCCCCAGCAACCTCAGTTTGTTTTGTGAGATTTAGAGTCAATTATGGTTTGTCTCCCTCCCAATCCCATCTTGTTTCATTTATTCTTTTCCTAGCTCCCAAACCCCCCACATTGCATCTCCACTTCCTCATATCAGGGAGATCATATGATAGTTGTCTTTCTCCGATTGACTTATTTCGCTAAGCATGATACCCTCTAGTTCCATCCACGTTGTTGCAAATGGCAAGATTTCATTTCTTTTGATGGCTGCATAGTATTCCATTGTGTATATATACCACTTCTTCTTTATCCATTCGTCTGTTGATGGACATCTAGGTTCTTTCCATAGTTTGGCTATTGTAGACATTGCTGCTAAAACATTCGGGTGCACATGCCCCTTCGGATCACTATGTTTGTATCTTTAGGGTAAATACCCAGTAGTGCAATTGCTGGGTCATGGGGTAGCTCTATTTTCAACATTTTGAGGAACCTCCATGCTGTTTTCCAGAGTGGTTGCACCAGCTTGCATTCCCACCAACAGTGTAGGAGGGTTCCCCTTTCTCCGCATCCTCGCCAGCATCTGTCATTTCCTGACTTGTTGATTTTAGCCATTCTGACTGGTGTGAGGTGGTATCTCATTGTGGTTTTGATTTGTATTTCCCTGATGCCGAGTGATGTGGAGCACTTTTTCATGTGTCTGTTGGCCATCTGGATGTCTTCTTTGCAGAAATGTCTGTTCATGTCCTCTGCGCATTTCTTGATTGGATTCTTTGTTCTGTGGGTGTTGAGTTTGCTAAGCTCTTTATAGATTTTGGATAATAGCCCTTTATCTGATATGTCATTTGCAAATATCTTCTCCCATTCTGTCAGTTGTCTTTTGGTTTTGTTAACTGTTTCCTTTGCTGTGCAAAAGCTTTTGATCTTGATGAAATCCCAATAATTCATTTTTGCCCTTGCTTCCCTTGCCTTTGGAGATGTTCCCAGGAAGTTGCTGTGGCTGAGGTCAAAGAGGTTGCTGCCTGTGTTCTCCTCAAGGATGTTGATGGATTCCTTTCTCACATTGAGGTCCTTCATCCATTTTGAGTCTATTTTCGTGTGTGGTGTAAGGAAATGGTCCAATTTCATTTTTCTGCATGTGGCTGTCCAATTTTCCCAACACCATTTGTTGAAGAGGCTGTCTGTTTTCCATTGGACATTCTTTCCTGCTTTGTCGAAGATTAATTGACCATAGAATTGAGGGTCTATTTCTGGGCTCTCTATGCTGTTCCATTGATTATGTGTCTGTTTTTGTGCCAGTACCATACTGTCTTGATGATGACAGCTTTGTAATAGAGCTTGAAGCCCGAAATTGTGATGCCACCAACTTTGGCTTTCTTTTTCAATATTGCTTTGGCTATTCGAGGTCTTTTCTGGTTCCATATAAATTTTAGGATTATTTGTTCCATTTCTTTGAAAAAAATGGATGGGATTTTGATAGGGATTGCATTAAATGTGTAGATTGCTTTAGGTAGCATAGATATTTTCACAATATTTATTCTTCCAATACAGGAGCATGGAACATTTTTCCATTTCTTTGTGTCTCCCTCAATTTCTTTCATGAGTACTTTATAGTTTTCTGAGTATAGATTCTTAGCCTCTTTGGTTATGTTTATTCCTAGGTATCTTATAGTTTTGGGTGCAACTGTAAGGGATTGGCTCCTTAATTTCTCTTTCTCTGTCTTCGTTGGTGTAGAGAAATGCAACTGATTTCTGTGCATTGATTTTATATCCTGACACTTTACTGAATTCCTGTACAAGTTCTAGCAGTTTTGGAGTGGAGTCTTTTGGGTTTTCCACATATAGTATCATATCATCTGCGAAGAGTGATAGTTTGACTTCTTCTTTGCCAATTTGGGTGCCTTTAATTTCTTTTTATTGTCTGATTGCTGAGGCAAGGACTTCTAGTACTATGTTGAATAGCAGTGGTGATAATGGACATCCCTGCCGTGTTCCTGACCTTAGCGGAAAAGCTTTTAGTTTTTCTCCATTGAGAATGATATTTGCGTTGGGTTTTTCATAGATGGGTTTGATGATATTGAGGTATGTGCCTTCTATCCCTACACTTTGAAGAGTTTTGATCAGGAAGGGATGCTGTACTTTGTCAAATGCTTTTTCAGCATCTATGGAGAGTATCATAAGGTTCTTGTTCTTTCTTTTATTAATGTGTTGTATCACATTGATTGATTTGTGGATGTTGAACCAACCTTGCAGCCCTGGAATAAATCCCACTTGGTCATGGTGAATAATCCTTTTAATGTACTGTTGGATCCTATTGGCCAGTATTTTGGTGAGAATTTTTGCATCTGTGTTCATCAAGGATATTGGTATGTAATTCTCTCTTTTTTTTTAAAAGATTTTATTTATTTATTTGACAGAGAGAGATCACTAGCAGATGGAGAGGCAGGCAGAGAGAGAGAGAGAGGGAAGCAGGCACCCTGCTGAGCAGAGAGCCCGATGTGGGACTCGATCCCAGGACCCTGAGATCATGACCTGAGCTGAAGGCAGCAGCTTAATCCACTGAGCCACCCAGGTGCCCCTGTAATTCTCTTTTTTGATGGGATCCTTGTCTGGTTTTGGGATCAAGGTGATGCTGGCCTCATAAAATGAGTTTGGAAGTTTTCCTTCCATTTCTATTTTTTGGAACAGTTTCAGGAGAATAGGAATTAGTTCTTCTTTAAATGTTTGGTAGAATTCCCCTGGGAAGCCATCTGGCCCTGGGATTTTGTTTGTTTGGAGATGTTTGATGACTGTTTCAATCTCCTTACTGGTTATGGGTCTGTTCAGGCTTTCTATTTCTTCCTGGTTCAGTTGTGGTAGTTTATATATCTCTAGGAATGCATCCATTTCTTCCAGATTGTCAAATTTGTTGGCGTAGAGTTGCTCATAGTATGTTCTTATAATTGTCTGTATTTCTTTGGTGTTAGTTGTGATCTCTCCTCTTTCATTCATGATTTTATTTATTTGGGTCCTTTCTCTTTTCTTTTTGATAAGTCTGACCAGGGGTTTATCAATCTTATTAATTCTTTCAAGGAACCAGCTCCTAGTTTCGTTGATTTGTTCTATTGTTTTTTTTGGTTTCTATTTCATTGATTTCTGCTCTGATCTTTATGATTTCTCTTCTCCTGCTGGGTTTAGGCTTTCTTTGTTTTTCTTTCTCCAGCTCCTTTAAGTGTAGGGTTAGGTTGTGTATTTGAGAACTTTCTTGTTTCTTGAGAAAGGCTTGTACTGCTATATATTTTCCTCTCGGGACTGCCTTTGCTGTGTCCCACAGATTTTGAACCGTTGTGTTTTCATTATCATTTGTTTCCATGAATTTTTCCAATTCTTCCTTAAATTCTTGGTTGACCCATTCATTCTTTAGAAGGATGCTGTTTAGTCTCCATGTATTTGGGTTCTTTCCAAATTTCCTCTTGTGATTGAGTTCTAGCTTCAGAGCATTGTGGTCTGAAAATATGCAGGGAATGATCCCAATCTTTTGATACCAGTTGATATCTGATTTGTGACCCAGGATGTGATCTATTCTGGAGAATGTTCCATGGGCACTAGAGAAGAACGTGTATTCTGTTGCTTTGGGATGAAATGTTCTGAATATATCTGTGATGTCCATCCGATCCAGTGTGTCATTTAAGGCCTTGATTTCCTTGTTGATCTTTTGCTTGGATGATCTGTCCATTTCAGTGAGGGGAGTGTTAAGTCCCCTACTATTATTGTATTATTGTCGATGTGTTTCTTTGATTTTGTTATTAATTGGTTTATATAGTTGGCTGCTCCCACGTTAGGGGCATAGATATTTAAAATTGTTAGATCTTCTTGTTGGACAGATCCTTTGAGTATGATATAGTGTCCTTCCTCATCCCTTGTTATAGTCTTTGGCTTAAAGTCTAATTGATCTGATATAAGGATTGCCACCCCAGCCTTCTTCTGATGTCCATTAGCATGATAAATTGTTTTCCACCCCCTCCCTTTAAATCTGGAGGTGTCTTCGGGCCTAAAATGAGTTTCTTGTAGGCAGCATATTGATGGGGTTTGTTTTTTTATCCATTCTGATACCCTGTGTCTTTTGATTGGGGTATTTAACCCATTAACATTTAGGGTAACTATTGAGAGATATGAGTTTAGTGCCATTGTATTGTCTGTAAGGTGACTGTTACTGTATATTGTCTGTTCCTTTCTGATCTACTACTTTTAGGGTCTCTCTTTGCTTAGAGGACCCCTTTCAATATTTCCTGTAGAGCTGGTTTGGTGTTTGAAAATTCTTTCAGTTTTTGTTTGTCCTGGAAGCCTTTTATCTCTCCTCCTATTTTCAAAGATAGCCTAGCTGGATATAGTATTCTTGGCCATATGTTTTTCTCGTTTAGTGCTCTGAATATATCATGCCAGTTCTTTCTGGCCTGCCAGGTCTCTGTGGATAAGTCTGCTGCCAATCTAATATTTTTACCATTGTATGTTACAGACTTCTTTTCCCGGGCCGCTTTTAGGATTTTCTCTTTGTCGCTAAGACTTGTAAATTTTACTATTAGGTGACGGGGTGTGGACCTATTCTTATTGATTTTGAGGGGGGTTCTCTGCACCTCCTGGATTTTGATGCTTGTTCCCTTTGCCATATTAGGGAAATTCTTTCCAATAATTCTCTCCAATATACCTTCTGCTCCCGTCTCTCTTTCTTCTCCTTCTGGAATCCGAATTTTCTAATGTTGTTTCGTCTTATGGTGTCACTTATCTCTCGAATTCTCCCCTCGTGGTCCAGTAGCTGTTTGTCCCTCTTTTGCTCAGCTTCTTTATTCTCTGTCATTTGGTCTTCTATATCGCTAATTCTTTCTTCTGCCTCATTTATCCTAGCAGTGAGAGCCTCCATTTTTGATTGCACCTCATTAATAGCTTTTTTGATTTCAACTTGGTTAGATTTTAGTTCTTTCTCCAGAAAGGGCTTTTATCTCTCCAGAGAGGGTTTCTCTAATATCTTCCATGGCTTTTTCGAGACTGGCTAGAACTTTGAGAATCGTCATTCTGAACCCTAGATCTGACATAGTACCAATGTCCGTATTGATTAGGTCCCTAGCCTTTGGTATTGCCTCTTGTTCTTTTTTTTTGTGGTGAGTTTTTCTGCATCTGACATATTCTATTGCATTTTATAGAGGAAGATAGGTATGCCCCATCCTGTATTATCCAAAGATAAATTACTTAACTCTGTTAAGACAAAAAGCCACTTTTCGAGATCTTTACAACATGTAATTTTCCTACTTATTCTGTGTTTGCTTTGCAGCTTGGCAAACATCTTTATCTGGATAGTAGTATTGCCAGTATTAAAGGTTATGGGTTGCATTTGTGTGTCTTATTTTGTAAGATCATTGGATTAGTTTCCTAGGGACGAGACAATAAATTATCACAAACTTGAATGCTTAAAACAACAGAAATTTATTTTCTCACAGTTAGTGGCTAAAAGTCTGGGACAGTTGGTTCCTTTAGGAGATCTGAAGCAGAACCACTTTCCAAGCCTGCCTCTTAGCTCAGTGTCTTCCCACAATCCTTCACCTTCCTTGTGTTGTAGTTACATCACTCCAATCTCTGCCTCCATCTTCATGTGGCTTTCTTCTCATGTTTCTGTATCAAATAATCTCTTTCTTTTCTCTTATAAGGATACTAGTCACTGGATTTTGAGTCCATCCTAAATCCAAGATGATCACATCTTGAGATCCTTAATTTAATTACATCTGCAAAGACCGTATTTCCAAATAAGGTCATACTCACAGGTATTAGAAATTAGGACTTAGACATATTTCGGGGGGAGACATAATCAACCAACTAGAATGCCTAATTATTCTTTGATGTTGCTATTCATGAAAATGTGATGGAGGAGAAGTTGAAATTAAAATATAACAAAATGCTAATCAGAGAATTTCTAATTCTTGTAAAGATGGAGTAATAGGAACCATGTTAATCTTTATACACTGAAGAAACAGCAAAATGGGCAAAACATATGAAACATTGGACCAAACGCTGGACATGACCATGATCCCTGTCAGAAGGGGAATCGAATAAGCTGAGCACTGTAATTTTTCAATTTTACTGCCTACATAGAGTTTACAGGCTGCAGTGCTGTAAGGAGGAACACAGAGCCCAAAAGGCTTCACGAGTTAAGTAGATAGAAATAAGAATTTGGGAAGATCAAGGAAGGTAGAATATATGTATGTATAATTGGAGATACAGAAAAAGAGGAGGGGGGTGGAGAATAAGAGCAAGTTAAAAACTTACAAGAAACAGAATAAATAATAGAGAACACAAATCAATGAAATTGAAGAGCAAAACAGGGTAGAGAAAACTCAAGTAAATCTACAGCTAATTTATTGAATAGATGAGTAAAATTCATAAACTTTCAGCTGGAATGTTCATAGAAAGAGAAGGAACAAATTATCAATATCAAGAATGAGAAAGTGGACAATTGGGGCGCCTGGGTGGCTCAGTGGGTTAAAGCCTCTGCCTTCGGCTCAGGTCATGATCCCAGGGTCCTGGGATGGAGCCCCACATTGGGCTCTCTGCTCAGCAGGGAGCCTGCTTCCTCCTCTCTCTCTCTGCCTGCCTCTCTGCCTACTTGTGATCTCTGTCTATCAAGTAAATAAATAAAATCTTAAAAAAAAAAGAAAGTGGATATTGCTACAGATCCTATAGATATGAAAAGGAGAATGAAGAAATATTATAAACAATACTATACTAATAATCTTAATGTATATGAAATGAGTAAATTCCTTGAAAGAAAAAAATTAAGAAAATTTAATCAAGAAATAGATGATGTGAATCAACCTATATATGTTAAAGAAAATGAGCCTTAGATAGATTTACTTTTGAATTCTACCAGACATTTAAGGAAGAATAGTACCAATCCTTTGCAAACTTTTTAAAGCCATTACCCTGATATTACAGAACAATATCCATCATGAACAGAAAAGCAAATTAAATCCAACAATATATAGAAAGGCTAAAACACATCATGACTAAGTAGTGTTTACCAGAGGAATCCAAAATTGGTTTAATATTTGAAAAGTAATAAATGTAATTTGCCATATTGAAGAGTAAAAAGAAAAAACATGATTATCTCAAAAGAGGCAAAATTTTTTTTCATAAAATATAGTATCCTTTCTTGCAGTAGGATGTATCATTCCTGATTATGTAGCCTCCAACGTCAATTCCATGGTCCTGCTGGATATTCTGTGACCTACCTAAAACACTTGTTTCAGAAATTTGGCCTCATTAAAACACACACACACACACACACACACACACACACACACACACACAGCCTATTTTAATAAACTTTTAATCAACTTTAATGAGGTATAATTTGCATCCAATAAAATTCTCCCACTCAGGTGGAGACTATTATGAGCAAATATACACACTCATGTAGTCACCACTAGAATCTAGATACAGGACACTTCCAGCAACCCATAAGTTTCCCTTATACTCTTCATAGTTAACCCTCATGTCCCAGGCTACCATAATTTTTCTGTCATTCTAGATTACTTTGTCTATTTGGAGGGTATCTAATCATGAATGATACATCCAACTGTAAGGGAGGCTAGGAAAGTGAGCTTCTAGATTCTATCCTTAGAAGGTGGGACTTTTAAGTTGGAAAATTTCCCAACTTTGCCTTGATCTCTTTTATTTGTCTGTGCATGTGCATGCTTGCTTTGAAATTAAAAAGTACTAAAAAAAAAATGAGGAAAATAACATACACCCATATTTTCCTTACTTAGTGTTAATTACTTCAACATTTAGACATGTGTTTGGAGTTCTTTTGCTATTGACTCTTTAACAGATATTAAAGAAAAAAATATGAATTCATTGCCATAAAAATTAGAGTATTACAGATAATGCTCAAGTTCACATTGACCCCAGTGTTGCCATTATCTCATTTATCCTCACTAGAGGCAAACATTATTATGACCTTTGTATATGTATTTTTCTGATTTTCTATTTATAGAAATCATATTTATAGAATTGTATTTATAGAAAAATATAAACTATTTTGATTCTTAAAATTTTACCTAAATGGTATCATATTTGCACATGGTTCTACAATTTGCCTTTTTAACTCAAATGTGTTTTTCAGCTCACAAATACTGATACATATAGGTAGTACAAATAAATGAATATAAGAGGAATGGAAATTTGTTAACTCTGGGGAAATGTTGTACTATTAATTCCATAAAACCCATTAGGAATTTTGAGAAGTTAGGAGTTTTTATTCTGATAATAAACAATTCCCATAATCTGGATGCCGGCCTCATTGGCCTGCCACTCCCCTACTTAAAGTAGTGCCTTCTCTGTACACAGAGACAGAAAGTGAAGCAAGAACAAGTTAAAACACAAGAATCTGACCATACTAGACAAGGAAAAACAAAGCCTCAAAAGTTCTGGAGAGATAGGTGTTAATTTCTTAAATTGAGCAAAGAAAGTAGAAATTTGGTAATCACTTGTTTAGACTAATCTCTACATAGCAAGTTTTCTACATGGTAACCATTTTGAAAAGCTTGTCCCCGCCCCAACCCCACTACCATTACCTCTTAACACTCTTAACACTAAAAGCATTGCGTGGTAGCAGAAACTGTATAGTGGCAATAAGATTTTTCCCTCATTTTTCTTCTGTAATTGCTTTACTTCACATTTAAAATTTTGTGTATAAATTGGCATTCTCAACTACAGAATAATTAAATGCTTAATTAAATAATTAAATTAAATCAATATGAAATTTGAAAATATATTCAAGTAAGCAAAATAGCTTTTCTGTCATGTCAATTTATTTAAAGTTATCAACATAATTTAGTGATACTTCTGTTTAAAATTCAAATGAGTTTTGGTAAGGTGTTACAATGAAAGAATTCAATAATGAAATAGAGATTCCAGTATCATTATTTAAATTGTACTCAAATAGAGGAATGAATAATAATTAGTTGTTTGGATGGGTTGGTGGTGAGACCAGTAGCTCTTACAAAATATCTTCCAATCTACAGACACATCTTCTTTCTTAAACAATAGATAATAATTATAGCTAAGACTTATACAATGTTTGCCAAGTGCCAGATACTCATGAACATGTTATGGATTTTAACTAATTTGAGCCTTACAATAACCATTATTATTATCATTATTATTTATAGATGAGGAATTTGATACAGGGGGCTCAGGAACTTCTTCAAAGTCATACAATGAAGATGAAACCCACCTGGGTTAGTACCAGAGTACAAACACATAAGCAGAATGCTATTCTGTCTCTTTTGATATATATATAAAAATAACATGTCCATTAATTTTCTTTCCCTAATGGAAACCACCAGTTAAAACAGGAAGAAAACTTCCAGTTTAAAAAGGGATTTTAGAAAGGTATAGTTCAGAAAAATAATAATAAATTTTACATTCAAAGTGTTTGACCCCTGCAAATTCTTACTCTAATAAGCTGGACCCTCACTATAGCAACTCTAGAATTCCCCCTAAGTTTAGAATCATACAGACATATACATGTGTGTATTTACGTGTGTCTACCTGCATATGTCTGTATGTGTATTAGACACATATTCTCAATGGCTGGAAATTTTTGTGCTCTGAAGATGGATTTTATCTGGAGATAATCAAAAGCATTTTGAGCTAAGATGAGGGGATGACATAGAGTTGAGCAATATTAATTTGAAGTAAAATTAAGTTTGGGCAAAAAATGAAATGGCCTTTTTCATATTCAATTACTAACACTGAAATTTACTTTCTCTGGCAAAAGATCTAGATAGCTTTGGAGTCTAATTCTATTTTAAGGTAGGTATTCTCCCCATTTCTCTCCCCAACATTTTTCTGCCTCTCTTCATTAACAAGGGTAATACGCTGGAAACTTGGACATGTATAAAATTCTTTGTGTATATGAACTTCACCATGTTTTGCTGATTATGCAACACCGAGTGTGTATTGTGGTAAAAGGAGCACTCTTGGCTATAATGCTGTAAAAGGCCGATATTTTGGTCACCCAGTAAAGTCCTACCATCATAAATAGTTCATTAGAAGAATTTTCCATTTTTTTTTACTAGATTGAAACTTAGTTCTCCTTTATTCTCACGTTTGTGGAAAAAAAAAAAATCATTTACCCAGTCCAAGACGGGTTGAGATCCCTTTGCTGGAAGAAAATGAACTCTCTTCTCAGCATAATCACTCAAGTCCTGTAGCAGGGTTCTCTTACCCACTGCTGCCATCTGCTGGTCTTGTGATTGTTAGATTTTGGAGAAAGCTGTGCATAATGCTCCAGTCAAGATGATGAAAAATGCAAATATCATCAATAGGTAGTTTTGTAGACCCTGAATAACAAAAAAGGTAAGTGTAATTAAGGAAACATGAATCAAACATGCAGAAAACACAGAATGTCAAGATTTCTAGGGACCTTACTAACCATCTACTCTATCCACCAGTATGCCTTTTGCTATCCCGCCAAATAATCATCCAGAGTCTCTCAAAAACCCATTAGAACCTTCCTAATTCACCCACTCAGTAAATACATGTGGGCACCCACTTTGCAGCAACATATGCGGGGGTTAAAATGCTGAGGAAATGTGCCCTGATGGGAGATAGAAGTTAATCATCACAGAAAGAATGCTACGAAGCGAGAGGGGTGTTAATAAGTAAACGACCATGATTGTTTCTGAGGGGGGCTACAAAGAAATCTTAGTGAGGCTGGTCTGGAGGGTGATGAATTAAGCTTCTAACCATAAGTACAAATTAATCAGGTAGGGAAACAAGTAGGGGTTCCAGGTAGAAGGAATTTTATGTGCAAATCTCTGTTGTAAGATTAAGTGTGATACTTGCCAGGGATTGAAAGGAAGGCAGTGTGCCCACAGATTATGAGAGTCAAATGGAGCAAAACCAGATTGGAAAGCTATGGTCAGAGCTTATGGGGATCTCACAGTCCACATACACTTTGGGGTTTTATTTTTCCAAGTAATGGGAAGACATTAAAGAAACAGGCAGCTGGATGTGGTAAAAGATGGGATTCATATTTCATAAAGTCCACCCTTTTTTTGCAGATGGTGAACAGATTGGAGGGGTCCAGAATGGGTGTAAGGAGATGATGAAGGAGGCAACGACAGCCTTCCTGGGCAAAGGTGCTGAGGTGCAGATGGAGAGACAGAGATGGATCTGAAGGGTGAGGAAGAAACAGAGACTAAGTTTGCTTTGCCCAGCTAGGGGTACGTGCACTGGTCTTAAAGACAGGAAACACTGACAACTACTTCCCAATGTAGCCAGTCCACCTTTGATTAACAAAGAAGTATCTAATTTTTTTAAACAATTTATTTATTTATTTTAGAGAGAGGGAAGGGGCAGAGGGAGAGAGAGAATCTCAAAAAGATTCCCCACTGAGTTCAGTGTTTGACCACCAGGATCTATCTCATTATCCTGAGACCATGACCTGAGCTGAAATCAAGATTTGGATGCTTAACTGACAGTCCACTCCAGTGTCCCTAACAAAGAAGTATCTTTCTGTGTTAAGTAGAGATATTTTATTTACTTTAAGTTCTCCTTTTCAAAAATTTATTTTTTTATTTGAGAGAGAGGGAGGGAGCATGAATGTTGTAGAGAGGCGGGGGGAGAGGGAGAAGCAGGCTCCCCGCTGAAAGCCCAATGTGGAACTCCAACCGATCCCTGAGATCATGACCTGAGCCAAAGGCAGATGCTTAACCAATTGAGACACCCAGGTGTTCCTATTTACTGTAAGTTCTATCTATCTCCAGGGGTACAGATAGACCAATTTTAATCTCTATCCCAGAAGATAAACCCTCAAATATTAAAAAAATAACTGTCTTATGCTCTTAAAGCTTATATTTTCTGGATCATTATTTTAGCTTCTTTGACCATGTTTCATATGAAATAGTTTCAGGCTCCTTGGCTGTTTCCATCTTAATGGTTGTCACCCTATGTCCCTCTTTAATTGTAAGTCCTGATGCTCTAAAGCAAGGTTTGAACATTACAAAGTAAAACAGGACCAGTACCTCCCTAACTTCAAATAAAATTCTAAAACAGCATTGAGATCTCTTGACAGTCAAATCATATAATATTATTTTTATCTCTTACTAACATTAATATCAATTAATACATAGCCGAAATTCCAAAAGCTCATATCTTTTTTCTTCAACTTCATAAAGAATTGGTGGGGAAATGGATGAAATGATCTGTATTTGATGACAGGGAGAGGTCTTTTAAGTTGGGCTGGGGCCAACTGAAGTTTCTGATTCACTGTGAGTATGAGTACTACCAGAAGTCACTCTAACGCAAGTTCCACAAATGAAAGCACCACAAAGCCTTGCCAAGTACAGAGCAGCTTATTTACGTGCTTGGGCGTGCTCGTGCGCGCGCGTGCACGCGCGCATACGCGCACACACACGCACACACACACTCTGAAACCTCTCTCTCTCTGTCTCTCCTTCTGAGCTTTAAGTTTCCCTGACATCTTGTCAGTTTTAAAGATTGCAACTTTACCTAGATATCAGCACTGATGGAGAGTAGGCACTCAAATATATGCTCAAAGAAGGAATACAATCAGGCGATTCCCAAATCTCCTTTGTGAATTAGACAATTGATAGAATGACTTAAATAAGAAAAATAGGGGTGCCTGGGTGGCTCAGTCATTAAGCATCTGCCTTTGGCTCAGGTCATGATCCCAGGGTCCTGGGATCAAGCTCTGCACTGGGCTCCCTGCTCAGCAGGAGGCCTGCTTCTCCCTCTCCCACTTCCCTTGCTTGTGTTCCCTCTCTTGCTGTCTCTCTCTCTGTCAAATAAATAAAACCTTTAAAAAAAATAAGAAAAACAATTATCAAACTTTATACAACCTAATTATGTGAATACTTTGTTGGGCTCTCTCCTTTATTGTCTACGTAGTCAGAAGAATGATGTTCTCAGAGATTAAAATATTTTTCCCTTTTAAGGTTAAGAATCTGTCTAAACTGCCCAGTCTCCTAAAGACAAAGACCGATTATATTTGGGCGATAGCAATATTTTCCCTTTGTCAAAAGTGAATATTAACACTTAGAAAGATCATGCTAACATTCTCCCCAAAGCAAAAAGTTTTAAACTTGGATGTCTGAAACAGCTACTAAGATAACAGATAATCCCATTCTTTATCTGGGAGTAGCTACTGACCTATAAACTGTTGTGGTAGTAATTCCCCTCATTGTTACTTCTGTAGACATTGTGTCTGAAGTTTGTTTCTAAAGATAATAATGTACATCTAGCTTAAAATAGCTAAAAGTAAAATTCTAAAACAAACTTCCCAAAGATGAACAAATACCAGATATAAAAGAGCATTGTGGAAAGTGGAAAAGCCTCCAGCTGGTGCCTGGATGGCATTAAGACTAACTAAAATCATAAAAACTCTTTAGCACAAAAAGTGCTTGGATCTCAGATTAAGTTCTTACTGCTGTAGGTTGTAGACTTCCATATATGTGTCTTCAAGTACTGCTTCAAGACATAACTAATAGGGCCTAAAAAGAAAGATACATGTTTTGCTTTTGTTTTCCTCTAGGGTCTTATCTTGTTTTTAAGAAAAATAATTCAAAAAATTCTGATAGGGGGCGCCTGGGTGGCTCAGTTGGTTAAATGTCTGCCTTCAGCTCAGGTCATGATCCCAGGGTTCTGGGTTGGAGTTCCATATTGGGCTTTCAGTGGCGAGCCTACTTCTCCCTCTGCCTGCTGCTCCCCCTGCTCCTGCCTTCTCTCTCACTCTCTCAAATAAGTAAAATCTTAAAAAAAAATTCCAATAGGATTTTGGTTTCAGTGTTTAGTTCCTAGCTCTTTCTTAAAGGAGTTGGCAGGTAGAGTATTTAAAACTTGGCTTTAAACTACCTGTTAAGAGGCAATTAGGCACCTTCACTTTATTACAAGTCTCACTGGATATTTCTTAAATTTTGAATTTTGTTTGTAGACAGATTTGTAAGTAGGTTTTTTTTTCCATTTTTTTGTTTTTTTTTTTTAAGTCCAGAAGTCTATAAAAGTCATTCTTTGCTTCCACCTTGGTCTTCTTTCTCTTTACATTTACATATAAACTTGGCCAAAGTTTAGAACACACTTTCAAAATTCCAGATAGAACTCCGTTGGAATTTTGTTGGAATCACACTGAATGTAATTGGAAACAACTGCCTACTAACAATTGTGAGTTGCTCCGTCAGGAATGTGGTAAGCTTCCCCATTTGTTCTGATATTTTCTTATGTTCTATAGGAAACTTCTGTGGTGAAGTGAATGATTTTCTAAATCTAACAATTCCTTGTTGATTATTTTCTTATATTTTTATAACTTTTATAATTTTTAATAGCATTTATTTTCATTTTCTAAGAAAAGATTTATTTACTTATTTGAGAGAGAAAGAGAGAACTAGCGGGGGAAAGTGCAGAGGGAGAGGGAGACAGAGAATCCCCAAGCAGACCCCCTGCCCCTAAGTGCAGAGCCCTACGTGGAGCCCGATCCCAGGACCACCGAGATCATGACCTGAGCTGAAGTCAAGAGCCAGACGCTTAACCTACTTAACCATCCAGTTTCCCTTATTTTCCTTTTTAAAATTGGTTATTGGTGGCATATTAAAAAGCTTTTGATTTTATATTTATCCTATTTCAGAACTTACCAAATGATCTTTTTAGATCTCGAGATTTTCAGCTGATTCACTTAGCTTTCTAAAGCAGATAATGTTACATGCAAATGACAGTTTTCTCATTTTTCTTTCCTACATCTATTTCTCTTCTTTTTTAATTTCATTTTTTTAATTTTATTTTACCATACTGGCTAGGATCTCCAGAAAATACTGAATAATATAGATAAATCTTTGACTTTCAACTTACAGCGAACTTTTTTCCTCAGTTTTACTGAGGTATAATTGGGAGAGAACTTTTAGGTGTTATCTTAGCTATGTTGTTTTTGATAGATTTCTCCTATTTGTAGCACTTCTAAGAGGTTTTCTCTTAATTAAAAACTGGTTTTTAATTTCAGCATATGTCTTTTGAATATATATTATCACATAGTTTTTCTGTTTACCTAATATTATAATACTCTGATTAATTTGCGTATTATAAACTTTCCTGGCACTCCTGAATTAAGCCCTACTTGGTCATGGCTTATCATTTTAAGAAAATTCTTCTCTATTCGATCTGAGCTGTCTTTTTATAGGTGCCTTTAAAAAATTTTTTTCTTTAAATGACTTTTAGCATCATTTTAGAGGAGTCAGAAATTACCATTAGGCTGAATGGCTAGAGGTTCTTTCTCTCTCTCAAGTTCTTATAACTATGGAAGTAGGTGTTTTAAGTTTGTATAATTAATACAGTAGTAGTGACTAGAAGAATTTTCAAATCCTTTATATTAAATCTATTCTTCGTTTGTGCTTCTTTCTATCTGTAACTGCAAATAAGCTATGCTCACTTGTGGTTTTCTAAGGCTTCAGGATGTTATACTGGTTAATAAAAACCCAATTCTTAAATAGCAGTAATTATCCTTTGGGAGGCAGAAGAAATATTTGCAAAGAGATTATGGCATGTTTTGGACATATAATTATTTTTTGTGGAAAACAACCCTAACTAAAACAAATGAGAAATGTGGATGGAAGCAATTTATGGATCTATAAATGTTTTAAGTTGTCTTTTGTATTTTAAAAAGTACAAAAATTAAGATCTTGGTGCATATATCCTAAGCAAATTTATTATTTTTTAGGTCTGAGAATCCTGTGCTATCAAATTATGGCTTTCTAAATCAAAACATTTCACTTGGGATAAATGAAATGATATTTTAAATCTAAAATTGAATAATCATTTTAAGAATTATCCAGGTACACAGGTAGCTTTTTGGTTCCCAGAGATTAGAAACATCAGATCTTTTTAGAAGCAGGAATTATTTGTTATTATAGCTGCATATGAAGACAGAAAATATATCTATGCTACCTTGACAGACTGTCTTTTATTTATATATATTTATAATAAAAACTATTTCAAAATACTATTCACATATATTCCTCAAATAAAGGCTAATGGGAAAAATTCTAAAACAATTAAAAATATTTAAAAAATATTTTGTTTTTAAGCAATCTCTACACCCAATCTACAACCTGAAGATCGAGAGTCCTATGCTCCACTAGCTGAGCCAGCCAAGTGTCCCTAACAATTTTTAGTGAAAATACACACACACATCCTAGAGCTATTTAATAAATGAAATTTTAAATCATTATCATTTACACTTGAAAGAGAAGGGGTAGTAGTCACCTGCTACCATACTATTTTCCTATAAAATTGTTGGTTTAATATGGAGGCCTTTGAGAGGCATGAGAACCAACAGAAGAATTTATTCCCAAATTCCATTTACCTCAAGGATATATTAATCTTTAGGATAAAAAAATTTTCATTTTGTTTATCTATCATATTTTACATTAAATAAAATTTCCCTTTATCATATTTTATTGGATTATGTAACCAAAATCTCTTATGGGAAATAAAAAGTCAACTAAATCATTTTCTCACTGGCTACTGGAGTGGAGAGAAACATGTTTCATAATACTTATCATATCTTTAGTATTTTCTTTCCTTGTTAGGGATGATAACATTTTGAACATCTGAGGCAGAAGTGCTTAGGGGTCACATACAGTTTTCAGAAAATGACACAAACATAGTATGAAATACCTTTCTTACCTGGCTCTACACCTGTTTTCTTAATCTGCCCCCTTTCTTATACATACCTGTATTTCCTTAAACATGAAGACACCCCACATTGCAGCTATAAATCCTGGACCCTAGAATAAAAAGAAAACTGTAATTAAATTGGTTACTTTTTCTGTGACCTGTACTCTACATAAATATAGTATATTGGAGAGCTGACCTAATACTTCCATTGAGTAACTTTCTACTGTAAAAACAGTATAACAGTATTGTCAGGGAAAACTATTCATAATCTCAACACTAACTCAACATTAAACTAAGGTAGCAGTCAGTAAAAAAATAAAGATTTTTCTTGTTTCTTTATAGTTTTCATATTACATTGATGATGTCATATTATGTGATTTACATAAATGTGATCTATTTATAGTAAATTTTAATAAGCAAATGATTTATTTTTTTTCTAGTGAGTTTAGGACACTAGAAATGGGATTAATAGGAGAAAGTGTAGGAATAATTTATCTTAAAGATTTTATTTTTATTTGAGAGAGAGAGATAGGGAGAGAGAGAGAGAGCATGAGCAGGGGGGAGTTGGAGAGGGAGAAGCAGACTCCCTACCAAACAGGGAACCTGGAGTGGGACTCGATCCCAGGACCCTGGGATCATGACCTGAACTGAAGGCAGACATTTAACCAACTAAGCCACCTAGGTGCCCCCAAAGTGTGGGAATAATTTATAACTTTATTTGCCATATAGCAATCTCATATCTGAAGAAACTGTAGTATGTTCTTTTGGACCTGTCAAATACTGTACTTTTAAAAAAATTCTTAAACTGGTACTATTGCATGGTGGTGAACTATGTCTGACATTAAACTCCAATGGATGCTAAAGACAGTATTATAGGATGATAGAAAAGCCATGTAAGGAAAAATAAACAAAAGGTTTATTCAGACAGGAATGAAATAATCTAGGAAAGGTAAGTGAGAAGAAACGAGGTGGAAAGAAAGAATGATTCTGAAGTTTGAAACTTGAAGCTATTCAAGTTTATTAACTTTTTTTAGCTGAGAAGGAAAAAAAAAATTGGTATTTGGATTAATCATGGTCTTTGTGGAGAAAGTGTATCGTATCAGCATTTTTATGATTCCTTTTCCAGCCCTGCACAAACTCTGGAAGGGTTTCTCATAAACAATTCCAACAGATTTTTTTGCCCTCCACTACTCCAACTGTCTACATGACTGGGTCAACAAAGTTTGACTCCACTCCAGGGATGTAAGCGAAGCAATAAAAATACATTACTCTCTGTTTATCAGTGTCTGGAAAATTCAACATCAAAAGCGCCAGAGAAATAGGTCAAAGGAACTGTCTTTTATCAATGACGTAAGATGTTAAGCCTCAAAATCCAAACCAAACAAGAAGCATCTGTGTTCTTTAGGCAATTCCATACTGACTTTGGACAGGATGGAAGGAAACAATGGAAAAGGAAATATAATACTAATGTTATCAGGCCAATCGCTCAAGAATTTTATCCTCTCTAATCTGGAAATTTATTTCTCTTCAGAGAACATGATAGAAGACAATGCCAAAAGGTATCACTGACCTTTGAGGCTTTTTGGCTGGTCACTTCCTAAATATTACTTTAGATGTGGTCTAAGGGTTATTGTGAGGAGTAATGTGGTTATAGAAAGTGGTGCTTTGCTAAAAGTAAAACAAGCACAGGTCAAAGTGTGTACATACTCTTTGATTCAGGCAAAAGAGAGCCAAATAGGAAGTACATCTTAGATAAGAGACATAGCTGTTTTGGCAATTAGGATTGCATATTTTCCTTTCGTAAAATGAATATAAATTACATATTTGTAAATGAGCCTTTGAAAACAAGGTGAGCTTGAGCTACCTTGAGAAGCTGGACTTCTGGATAAACTGAGTCAGCTTTCACATTTGTCAGCGAAGACTTGGAGCAGAGATATCAAGCCCTTGTTGCTGCCACATCGTTTCTTCTGTTTTCTTTCTTTCCCGCCCCCCACCCCTTCCCTCTCCCCCTCCCCTTTCCCTCCCTTTCCCTCCCATTCCATTTCCTCCTCTCCTTCCTTCCTCCCTCCCTCCCTTTCCCGCCCTTCCTTCCTTCCTTTCTCTCTCTCCTTTTTAATTAAATGTTATTTGTAATAAACTATAGATGCTACCTTCAAGAAATTCACAATCTAGCTACCAATGGCTATATAACAGTGGAAATATATGTACCTGGGAAGAACAGTGCTGCTAAAATAACAAAAAATGTGCTCTTTTGATAAAATAAAGTTGATCATATTTATCATTGTTGAAGCTAGATGATGGGCATGTTTAAAATTTTCCACTAAAAAAAAAATGATGTTTAAAAAAAAATCCAGTTCTCTCAAGAAATAAAGAAGAATGTAAGTTCCTTAAAGAAAAGACTGGATCTTTTCTGTATGTGGAAAATATTGTTCTTGACTAGAATAACAAAAATGAAACCAAGCAAGAACCTAATAGCAATTTTTCCCAATTCCCTCAAGTCCCAGAAACACCTGTTATTCACAGGTAATAATCCCCAAGCACCAAAAGAAGCTGAACCTGGTGGGTGAGAAGACTGTGTTTATATCACAGTGGCTGGAGAATAGTTCATCTGACAGGCAAGTCTCCAAGAGCCACGGTGATTACTCCCATCAACTCTCTGCCCATACTGCACCTACCTCAGCAATTTATTTCCATGGAATTAGGCATTAATGTTTTATCCTAAATCTTTACCATAATTTAATACAAGAAACAGTGACAGAAAAACCAAATCTTGTCCGTTATAAGTTTTTTTTTTTTTTTTTTAAGAAATAGTATTTATTGTTATTCAGTGTCCCCTGTAAAAGGCCCCATATGGTACATTCTATTAAGAATTTAGTGCTAGAGGGGCGCCTGGGTGGTTCAGTGGTTAAAGCCTCTGCCTTCGGCTCAGGTCATGATCTCAGGGTCCTGGGATCGAGTCCCGCATCGGGCTCTCTGCTCAGCAGGGAGCCTGCCTCCTCCTCCTCTCTCTCTCTGCCTGCCTCTCTGCCTACTTGTGATCTGTCTGTCAAATAAATTAAAAAAAAAAAAAAAGAATTTAGTGCTAGAAAATAAATAATATCTTCTGAAGAAATAATGTTACCAGTTAAGAAGAATTACTATCCCATTGTATTTACTCCCTGTTGTAAACACAAAGCAAAACTTAATGTTTAATCACATGACTCATCCAGAGACAATAGTTTGCTTTAGAACTTTCTGAAAGCCTTTAAAAATACCGAAGGACCATATGAGGAGTCTGAAGTCCTTTCTGTCTCACAAGGTTGTCAGGAGATTTAGAATATGCACAAAAGCATTTTTAATTTGTAAATATTACATAGAGATAAGTATTGTTATAAATAGAAAATTACAATGTATCCAAAATGACAATAAGTAAAATGACCAGACAAAAACTGCAAGGATATCAAGGATGAACAAACCTGATAAAATGAGGTTAGCGATGTTTCCTGAGCAATTAGGGACGTGAGATGAGAGGGTGTTGGTGAATCTACATGAATCTGTCATACAAACTGTACTCCTAAAAAATCGAACTCCATGATAGTCCTCAGTGATTCACTAAGAATGCTTCAGAGAAATCAGATTTACATTTGAAAAACAACTTGGAAAAACATTCAGCTACTTACAGCAGTGATTATCGGAAAACTGACCACAGCACTGAGAGCATGGTTAGCTATGAACCAACAGCAGGTGGCTATTGCCCAAAGAGCTCCTGATAGGAATCCTGAAACACACGTAAACAGTGCACACTTACAAGCCATGTTCCTCTCCTGAAAAGTCCACACTCTAGATACAGTGGGAATATTAACGTGCTCCTATCAATGCATTCTTTTTTTTTTTTTTTAAAGATTTATTTATTTGACAGAGAGAGATCACAAGTAGGCAGAGAGGCAGGCAGAGAGAGGGGGGTAAGCAGGCTCCCCGCTAAGCAGAGAGCCCGATGTGGGGCTCCATCCCAGGACCTTCAGATCATGACCTGAGCTGAAGGCAGAGGCTTAACCCACTGCGCCACCCAGGCACCCGCTATCAAAGCATTCTTATCGACATATTTGGCCAACACGGTTTTAGGATCCATTTGGAAACCGAGTCATTTTTTTTTCTTCTTGATGGCTGTGGGTATAATTATCAACCTTTTCAGTTTATTGACATTAAATAAAATACCCAAAGTTGTAGTTGAGATAAAGATTTGGTAGTGGAGAGGGACCTAGGGAAGATAATGGATCTGGGCATGCTCTGAGAACACCATTTAAGGGGGGAAAAAAAAGCTCCTAGAATTTGAATGGAAATACCAGATAAAATTTTCAGGATACTTACCTAGGTGTTCAATAAATACTCTATCACTTTTTATAATGGTATACGGGCATACTTTGACCTAAACAAATCAGGTATTCAAAATGAATCTCTGACATATGCTTTATTTTGTTCTTAAAATTTTTTCCTTGTGGACTTATATTCCATATTGCTTTATGGCAAACTCCTAAAAAATAAGAAACTATATATATATATATTTTTACCACCAGTGCCAAATGGATTAAGTCCAAAGCATGTGCATTTATCATATATCCTTTTCAAACTCTAAAATGGATTTCTCCTTCCTTTTCAGAGAAAATGTTTGTTTACCTAAGTGACTACAAAGTTCTATTGATTCTGACTTTTAATAAGCATCCTTAGATAATGAGGAAGAAATAATAGAGTCTGATTGTCAATACACAAGGTATTTTGGCATAGGAAATCACCTTAGATTCATTTTTCAAGTTTCAGGTTCTATAATAACTGGCATTTCATATCAAGTTTCATGGTTTTTAAATCTTTCCCATTTACTGGTGAGTTGGGCCAGAGCAACTAGGGAATGAACATATATACACAGACAAAGACACACAGGGTGGCTTGGTTTCCAGGAGATGATTATTCAAGCTAAGTGAGTAGAAAATACTTTCACAGAGTAAGAAGATTTTTTTGGTAGTAAATATTCTTACCTGGCAAGACTGCTTCAGGATATAGCTTAAGGTTATTTTTCATGGCTATACAGTAGGCCAGAAAGTAGACTGTGCTTGTAAAAAAGATGCCACTGAAGTGTGCAAAAACGTAGTCTAAATCTGAAAATACAGACCATAAGACTCAAATGTATCCTTTTATTCATTTCAAATATATCTAGGGTTCCAAAAATAAAACAAACTCACCAAAATTAACCTTAAAAGTAAAGGAACTATTAATTATATTTTATGATCTTAGGTTTCTACATGCTGTTTATAAAGAATTTTAATTAACATATCTAAAACTTAGAAATATTAAGTAGTAAATTAGTTACTATAATCAGATCTAGAAGGCTAATTTTTATGGTTATCTTGGAAAGATAAATAAGAAACTATAAATATTATGTGAAAACCATCTTCTTTTTAAAAATAGATTTCAGGCTTAATTTTACTAATGCCAATGTAGCAAATCTCCAAGTAGACAGTAGTGGGGGTGGTGTGAAAAATACGGGAGAGTGCTAATTTTATATGGTGACCAATCTGGAGACGAGCATCTCTGTTGCAGATGACAACTGTATGAGAGGATATTCAGGAAGTTATTTCAAAAAGGGTTTTATTTAGTTGTTTACTATAGGCCTCATTACATGGGGGAGTTAATGACACATGATGGTGGTATAATATCTGAGACTGCACCGACTGTTTGAGCAGACTGTCCTTTAGTCATACAGATGTGTATATGATAGGTTCTTGGTTGGGAAGGTCATACTAGACTCAATGTTTCTCTCAAAGGAAATTCTGGCAAAGGTGAGGGGTCATGTTTAAGGAGAAAAGCTTGAAGGTCAATCAGTGTGTCTGTTCTTCTAAAATCTTAAACCCTACTTCTGGATCATATAAGAACAACATGTGTATGAACTACCACAAGGGACAGCATAACATCGTTAATAAAAGCACATACCACATGAGTGGGATCTGCAATCTACTACTTGCTAATTTTGAGAATTGGGCAAATTACCTAATCTCTCACAGTCTAAATTTTCTCAACTGTAAAACAAGGATAATAATGGTACCTAACTAATAAGGTTGTTATGAGGGTCAACTGAGTTATTATTGTAATGTGCTTAGAAGAGTGCTAGCACAGTGCATATAATACTTATGTGTTTGTTAAATAAATAAAAAAATTGCACCTCCCTAGAATTACGTTTTAATAAAGTGGAATAAAGTGTGTTCCTATTAGATGGCATTAAAGTTGTCGTAAGAAAGGTCCCTAAGGACTGATTGTACTATTTATGTAAAGAGATTGTTGAAATTGGGGCGCCTGGGTGGCTCAGTGGGTTAAGCCTCTGCCTTTGGCTCGGGTCATGATCTCAGGGTCCTGGGATCGAGCCCTGCATCGGGCTCTCTGTTCAGTGGGGAGCCTGCTTCCCCCTCTATCTCTGCCTGCTGCTCTGCCTACTTGTGATCTCTCACTCTCTCTGTCAAATAAATAAATAAATAAAATATTTAAAAAAAAAAAAAGAGATTGTTGAAATTATTTATTATGGCCCAGGACCAAGAACAACCATACTCTTGGATGATTAGTTCTTTTTATCTTGTGTTCACTGAATTGTGGGACAGATTTGATTTCCCTTGTGTCTATAAGAAATCTTAGGGCCAAATTTATGGCTCATTTCTAGCAAGTGTAAAAATATGTTACAGTTTTTAGACTCATTCCTGATTGTTTTACTTTTTTCACTCTTGTTTTTCCTTCTCTTTTAATTTATCTTATGTTATTCTATTTTTATTGGTTCTTATCCTTTACAGATGAAAATACTAAAAACCCAAAAAGTATTTGTAGAATACCTTAAAAAAAAGACAAGTTCATAAAAGATTTGAATGTTATTTGGACTGAATATAAACAAGAACGAAGAAACAATGGTGTCTACACAGTCTAGCCACTCAGTTAAAGTCTTTCAAATCCCAGTTTTGTCATCAGTCTCTCCTTCATGACTTTTGCCTGCCAAATTTCTCCCTTATCTGAATGTAGATCACATTAATTTTCTGTTCCATCCAATTTAGAACTTTATTACCTATGATCTCATTCCTTTATGAGTTCATGGGTGGAAGCCATGTTTCAACAAAATGATAGGACCCCTGAAGTAGACCTTCTTTCATCTCCTGATGAGCCTGTACAAGGGCTATTGCATGTGGTGTTGAGTTTATATCTGACAGACTCAATCTATCCCTAGAAACTGAGATAATCTGGGGGCATTATGTTGGGCTTTTCAATATACTACTCTATGCTTTAAAAACAATATCCTCTGACTAGGCTATACTTTGACCTTTAGGCAGGTTATACTTTGGCCTTTACTTGATTTTAAAGTGGTATGTACTGCACTTTAGCTTTTTTAAGAATACATATTTTCTCAGAGATTACCTAACTGGAAAATAATCTCCAAATCTTACTGTAAATCCAGGAACTGTGTGTTAAGATCTAAGTAGCCTATATCAACCCTGACTAGAATAAAGTTGATTATATTTGTATTTTGACGATCATATGAAAAGACTCAAACAGTCCTTTATTACTTTTAGTCTTTGGTGGTTTTCTAATCTACCACTTACAATGAAAAAGTAAGTCGAATCTATGTACCAGGATTTACTATGATCACATTCTTTTTATATGCTTAAGTAGCAAAACAGGTATTGAGTTCATTTATAAAGGAAAATAATGTTTTACTCTTACCATACTGGCTTGCCCCTGCGTATATACTGTCATTTCTTTTGCTGTGGTCCTTGATATAAATGATGGGCACAAATGTAGACCCATAGAGTATTCCAGATATCACTGCAAGAGTGCAGCCCCTTAAAAAACAAACACATCACTGTTAATCTTGGCCCACAGCAATATTTCTGACAAACACACAAATGGAATCATAACTAAAGCATGCTTCTAAGTGTAAATCACAGGCAGTTATGCAGAATCACACATCTATTTCAAGCTCTATGACTGTCAAAAAGTCAATGCAATATCCTCTAGGGTCAGAGCAGCATCAGGACTGCAAGTGCAGTTTCTGTCCCCCACTTCCTAGTTTTAGAAGTATACGATTTACAGAAATTATAATGGGTTATCATTATAAATTGTTCTAACATAGACGTAACCATGGCTATCATTATACCGTCTGCATAATGAACTTGGCTCTCTAAATATGAACTATTTGTGGACTGACTATATGCCTTACGCTTCTTTTTTGAACACTCAATATCTAGTACAGGGCTAGGATAGACAAAATACTAAATGCATGCTCGTTCAAGAACTGTTGATATCTCTGGACTTGCCCATGCCTTCGTCGACTAGGGTATGGTCAGGAGGCGCTGATTTAATCAAATAATTTGGCAATTTTGGGTAAAACATTTCCTATCGTAAAAAGAAAATATTTCATCTTAAGCAATGGAACCATGTGGATTCCTGAGACTTGTGCTACATTTGCATGAGGCAAGTTTCCCAATAATTTTGGGGAGAGATGATTAATATTTTGGAACACTCCCTTTAACTTAATACAAAGGGCAATGGCATGAAACAGGAAAGAATTTTAGGCAAAAACAAACAAAAAAATTCCTTTCAACATAAAAAAATTCTTTTTTTTTTTTTTAAAGATTTTATTTATTTATTTGACAGAGAGAGAGACAGCGAGAGAGGGAATACAAGCTTGAGGAGCGGGAGCGGGAGAAGCAGGCTTCCTGCAGAGCAGGGAACCCCACAGGGGTCTTAATCCCAGGACCCAGAGATCAGGACCCAAGCCGAAGGCAGACGCTTGATGATTAAGCCATCCAGGCACCCTGTAAAAACAAATTCTTAAAGTCTATTTCAATAGGAACTCACAGGACCAACCTGACAATCAGTTCCATCCACACTGGAAATCCCTGTGTCATGGGGAAGCCTAGACTCCATCGTCCTGAAAGGGGTGTCCCAGACACAGACCAGACTAACACACCAGGTCTGGCTAATCATGAGACAATCAAAAATGTTTTTCTTAACAAATATTCCCTTAAAAGAGAGAAACTTTGTGAAAAAATGTTCTTGTTTTTGTTGTTGCCTTTTATTGGGAGCTGCTTTACTCTATGCAAAAACAATGTATTTATCTTCTGAAGGTTGTTTGTGAGCTCATTCTTTCACTCAATTGATCCAAATATTTATTGAGCATTTCTTAGGCACCAGGCACAGCCTCTTCCCCACTCTGAGGTTAGTGTGGGTACTAACAGAGGAAATGCTTTATATTCTTGAAGCGCTTATGTGTGTCACCACATAAAGTTCAAAACAGTCACCGATTGTAAAATGCAAGGTACCACTTACATATTTCCATATTTCTCTGCTAATCCAAAAACATACCACAAGAAACTCTAAAATACAGGGGCTCCTTGTGAGCGAAACTCAGTCTTTATGACAGTGAGGGGTATAACTATTATGGACCCAAAATATTCTACTACTATATTTGAAAATGAATATCTTGAGATTATAAAATCATCCAATATGAGTGTAGGGATTTCCATTGGAGGCCAAGCAGTATTAGAGAAGTGTATTGCCTAATTTGACTATAATTGCTGAGAGCCTGTTGATTAATATATGCTGTGGCCTGTATTACCTCTTTTACTTTAGGCACAAAAGTGCTGCAAAAGGAGATTGGTTTTGTCAGCTACTTATTGGCTAGAGATACTGCAGTGGCTTAGGAATTTCTTGAAACACTGAGATCACGGACCTCCCTACCTAAAAATTCAGCAGGAAACAAGAAAGTCTGTCCACCATGGAACTATGTGGGTCAAAGCCTATGTTACCATTTGCTTCTTGAACTTAGAGGACTACCACTTCACTCCGGGAATCCTTACTTTACCCAAATAAGAAAGAGGGTAACAGAACCTCTTCTTACACTGTGCGCTGTTGTGCTGTAGAAAGTTTATCCACCCAGGAACAGTCAGGGCAGGAATCTTGAGTGCTGTTGATCACCTATGGAAAATAGTGGCACAAACCAAAACAAAAACAGCATTCAACTGATAATCACCCTGGTGTCAAGAAGATTTTCAATGTTTTTAATCTTTCTTTCTCAAACAGACTTTAAAATAGGAGCACGTGACACTATGCATTCTGATCCTGGGCCTATCTTCAGATTCGAACTTCTGTTACTCTTTCATTCAGAAAAGGTTGGGCAGTTGGCAACTTCTCTGCTTACATTTTTTCAGTCTAACCTATGGCTATTTTGATACATCTATCAAAAGTAACGTAAGTTAACAATGTTTGTGTTTCATCTGCAAGTTTTAATAATCTATAAAAAAATTAGAACCAACGAAAACTCATATTCTTCTATGGGATACTTAAAATGGACAGGTACTTTTAAAATTCAGTTTTCTTTAACTGAATTAGTTAATAAAACATTTCCAGACATGTTTCTTGATGAGGTTAAGATTCATTTTTAGGTTAATATTCTAAGTCAAGAAAAATTATAGGCCACTTTATAATAGTTCTAATGTCAAATGTAATCATCTTTGCATTTTAGCTGAAATTACTTTAATGTGATACTCCTGATGCCTTTGTAAGAGCTAAGAGACTGGATTTGAATTACTTGTCATGTGTTCACGCAAGTTTGGTAACAATGCTTTTTTTCAATGATGAGGAGCTCATAATGTATGGCTGCCTATTACCCAATCATGCAGTTTATGCATCTTTACACTTGGTTTGCTTATACCCTTCCACCATGTCTAGAAAAATCTAAGGCAGTTAACCTATTATGTATCTTTTTCAGAGTTGCATTTTTCTTTTTCTCTCCCTAGGTGTGAAGAGTGTTTGGTCAGCAAGTATCTGAATCCCTAGGGGAGGTAAGGAATATTGGACACTTCACTCTGTCTCAATTCCTCCATTCTCTCTCTGCAACATTTTCCAGATTAGAGATATCTATAGGTTAATAAATCTCTTTACTTTTATCCTGAAGCTAATTATTAGTTAACTTTAGTGTCAACTTAACTAACATTTCAGTCACGTTATTCGATAAGCGTTTTGAGAGGGGAAGAAGGAAGGGAGAAGAAAATGTTAATTTTGAAGTAAGGAGTAGAGCCAACACCTTCCAGGGAGATAGTGTGGCTGTGGGGGTGTAGGGCTCTGGTTTTTCTGAGGGCAGTCTGATAGCACTGGACCCACAGCAGACAGAAGAGAGACTTGAAACAGGAAGGACTGGAGTCTGGCTCATGGCCATGGGGGTTTGCCCTGCAATCACTTTTGTATATGTAGCCACTGGCCCTTGTGCTTTATCAGATCTCTTATAGGTTGTTCCTGTTTAATATAGATTTGCTACCCCAGACTAATTCAGGTTCTTCAAGGTCAAACAGCAACTTCTTACATATTTCTTGTCATTACCTTTGAGTGGAACGGGATGTGATGAAAGAGAAAAAGGAAGAAAATCAAGTACTACTCCTCCTTTCATACAACTTGATTTTTCCTTTCATTGGTTGCCTCTGAGCTATTCTCCACTGCTCTCCCCTGGCCTACTTTAAGACCTCCCTTCTCCCTCTTTCTTAAGTAACTTTCATATTACTCTTTTGTACTTAGGGTCCTCCCACCGCAGAAATCCTTAAG
This sequence comes from Enhydra lutris kenyoni, assembly GCF_002288905.1. Taxonomy (NCBI): domain Eukaryota; kingdom Metazoa; phylum Chordata; class Mammalia; order Carnivora; family Mustelidae; genus Enhydra; species Enhydra lutris. Next base: position 49,882,427 of record NW_019154087.1, on the reverse strand, counting down.
CCATTCCAAAATATGGGCTTGTATATACACCTTCTAGTTGGGATCTACCATTAACAGATATAAATAGTCCTCTGAGTTTGCTGAGAAGCTTTCCTGTGGCAATCATGATTGGTTGCCACATAGACCTAACTATAATAAGTACACAAACATAGTGTAAATGGCCTTGAATGAAAAAAAAAAAAAAAGTACCTTCTCATCTGTTTCAAATCTTCCTTTTATCTAAATTTTATGTTTCAAATCATATTGTTTCTCACACTGTACTCACATGATCTGTCATTAATGGTGTGGTGTCCACAGAACACATGTTATTTGGTATTTCACTTTTGATGAACAAAAATATGAAAGCACTGTAAAGAAAATAAATTTTAGTGATGTTTATCATAACCCTGGTTCATAGCAAGCTGCCTGCATTTTATGAGAAAACACAGCTTAAATCCAGTCCTAATGCTCGGATGATTACTGCCATGCTGCTTCTCCAGAGGTCCTGCCGTTTCTCTAGGATGCCATTCTCTTTGACATCTCCTGTGTCCTGAAATGCAACGAGTTAGAAGCCTAACTCATGAAATTTCCCCTCAAATCAGATCTTTCTCTTGATTTTCTTGTTTCAGTCTATAGCTGCATCTTTCTTTTATTCTTGCTTATCTCTGGAATCACATGGTTAAAAAAAGATACAAGTGAAAACCACCTGTTATATTGACAAAACCCTAGACGTTTAACAACATCCTTGATGGACAAACTTCAGCAGACCGGTACCACGGGTGTGAGCAGAGAACTGCACAGCCCCCATGGAAGAGATGCCGTGGCCACTACACCCACACTCAGATGAGGCAGTCTTCACGGTCACACAACAGAATGCTTCATAGATATAAAAAAAGAAATGAGGACACCCTCTGTGCTCTGATATGGAAAGATCTCCAGAGTATATTTTAAGAGATGAAAACACATGCATAAGCCTAATGACTTCCCCCCTTTGACATTCTTGCATACTGCATTTTCTATTCATGTCCAGTATCTTTGTAACAAATGCTTCGCTTACGATTATTGACTTTTGAACCATGCAAATAGGTTAAAATGTGTTAAAATATTAAATTAAGGAAATTAACAACTCTGGTATACTTTTGACATTCCTTTTTTTAAAATATGTTTGCATGGGGGCACCTGGATGGCTCAGTGGGTTAAAGCCTCTGCCTTCAGCTCAGGTCATGATCCCAGTGTCCTGGGATCGAGCCCCGCATCAGGCTCTCTGCTTAGCAGGGAGCCTGCTTCCTCCTCTTTCTCTGCCTACTTGTGATCCCTGTCTGTCAAATAAATAAATAAAATCTTAAAAAATATGTTTGCATGGTTCAAAAGTTAAAGATATAAGAGGAGTTTTCAAAGTACAGAGGAGGCTGAAATAGTGTAGGTAGCAAAGGACAGACAAGTGCTGATAATGTGTGATTTTTTTTAATACGAATTTAAAATTTCTTAGTTCAGCCTCTTACTTGCTTTCAAAAGTTGAATGGTTCCATATTCCCTTCTATAGCAAATGTAACTGTCCTTTTTGAGTTTTATTACTCTCTGCATTATGTTCCCCATAACCTACTCCACATAATTCTCCACAGCGACTTTCATCTCTGACCTGTCCCTGCTCCAACCTCTCCGCCACCCCCATCTTCCACAACCACCTGCTCTTGCTTATTTATCTTTCTTAGTTGAACACAGCACACACTCTCCTCTTATCCACACTAAAGAAGAACTGAAGGTTGAATGTGACAAGAATCCTCCCTGTTCCCAGGTTGGTCCTCACTGACTCTTCCTCTTCTCTGAATTCCCACAATACTAAGAATAGTCATCGCATAATCCAGACCATTTACCACAAGTCCTTGTGAGCTTTTTTCTCTACAGATTTTCTAATTCAATGGAAGATAAGATCTCCTTCAAGATCCTCAAAGCGCTTGACACTCACTAAGAATGAATGCATGAAACCTAATTAAACGTGTGTATCTTAGTTAAATGTGTGCTTACATATCTGCTAATTTGCAAAGCTATTATTAGACATCTCAATTGCATTTTCTTCTCAAAATTATCATGAAAACCCTCAACTTTGTATAGATGAGTATGTTTTCCTAATGACAATATAAGACGGTATATTAGAAATACTTGAACGGTACCAAGGAGAAAGTCTTTGAGTGTTTCTTCAAACAACTATATGACCTCCCACAAATCATTTAGGCTCTCTAAGTCTCAACTTTTTCCATCTAAAGAAGTGGGGATGGGCCAATTTTACTGAAATGTGATGAGAATTAAATAACAATGCATGCAAAATGCTTAGCGTACTTTTGGGAACATGGTAAAATCTCAAAATATGTTAGGAAATAAAGAGAATATTGGATGGGAGGGGGGTTTTGAGCATGAGAAAAAAAAAATCAGGACCAAGAATTCAGTGGTTTTGAGCTCATGTGACTAGTGTTTGTCACAAAATAGGTAAGTCAGATCAGTTAGGTCAAGAGGGGGTGCAGGGCACTAAGCTAGGACCAGGTAATGAAATTTATCTTATGCATACGAACATAAAACCAAATAGATCACAAGGCCTTTTGGGCTACAGACTTAAAGAACTTGGTACAGTGTCTAAGACACAAAGATATATGATAAAGTCTGTGAATATTGTCAAAAGCATGGACAATTAAAAAAAATCAATGTTATACATAGGAGTGCTTCTCTACATTTTTGATCTTTCCAGTTTCCCTAGATTTGTACCTCTATACATCTTACTATTAATAGAACTTGTTTGTATGTGTTTACCCTGACAATTTAACAAGCCTTTATTGAGCATCTTTTAAGTTTCAAGCACTGTGTGGCAAAGTCTAATGGTGATGGTGGGAGAGATGGTATTTTAAGAAAATAACAGACTTCATCCTTCAAAGGATCTCAACAGTTCAAGGATAAAGGAATTGTAAGAATAATACAAAACAGACCCTTCTATAATAAGAGTTCAAGATGCAATGGAAGTTTAGGAGCAACTCATTCTAATTAGGAAGAAGGGAAATAAAGAAAATAACACAAGAAAACAACCCAAGAAATCTCAACTGATATTTACAGGAGGCCAAGGAAGCTGAGGAAAGTGTCTTTGGGCTGGGGGAAGTGTCTGGGGTATGGTGTGATAAATAATCTGGGTCAGGAATTGATAATACAGGGAGAAGGCTAATCTAGGAAGGGTTGAATCTGTGATGGTGGAGGACATACCAGACTAAGGAGACAGATTTATTCTGAATCCAATGGGAGTCTTCCAAGGTTCTTAATTAGAAGAGTGATGATTGATACAAGATACAAGAAAGTTACACTCGCAATAGAAAAAAATGGAACTAGGTAAAGTAGATGTGAGTTTGTTTTTAATTATCTCATTTCTATTAACTTTTGAAGGTTTACAGTAGTTAAAGTATTTTTGATTCTATGTATGTAGGTTAAAAAAATAATTTTCTTTCATAAAATAGAGGAACAACCAATTTTACTACCAAGTAAAAGTTACAACTGGAATTCTTTTCTAAATTAGTCCAAAGTGGCATTTTAGGAACTTAGTTCTAGGCTGCTACAGTGATGCCATGACAAACCAAAGTGCAGGGTTGGGTCTGGTTTTGTTTTGGTTTTCTTCTCAATATTCAATGCTCATGGATTAAGTTCTGGAACTATTCGAGTTGTAAGGCAGAGATATGCACCCCTGCGACCCAGGAATAAACCCCATTTGATTGTGGTGAATAATTTAATAATTATTAATTAATAAATAAAAATAAATAATAAATTAATAATTTAATGTACTCTTGAATTCAATTTGCTAGTATTTTATTAAGAATGTTGCATCTAGGGGCGCCTGGGTGGCTCAGTGGGTTAAAGCCTCTGCCTTCGGCTCAGGTCATGATCCCAGGGTCCTGGGACCGAGTCCCGCATCGGGCTCTCTGCTCAGCAGGGAGCCTGCTTCCTCCTCTCTCTGCCTGCCTCTCTGCCTACCTGTGATCTTTCTCTGTCAAATAACTAAATAAAATCTTTAAAAAAAAAGAAAAAGAATGTTGCATCTATGTTCATTAGATATATTGGCCTCTTGTTCTCCTTTTCAGTGGGGTCTTTGCCTGGTTTTGGAATTAAGGTAATGCTGGCTTTGTAGAATGAGTTTGTAAGTTTTCTTTCCATTTCTGTTTTTTGGAACAGTTTGAGAAGAATAGGTATTAACTCTTCTTTAAATGTATGGTAGAATTCTCCAGGGAAGCCATCTGGCCCAGGGCTTTTATTTGTTGGGAGATTTTTGATTACTGATTCAATTTCTTTGCAGGTTATGAGTCTGTTCAAATTTTCTGTTTCTATCTGTTTCAGTTTTGGCAGTTTGTAGGTTTTTGAAATTTGTCCATTTCTTCCAGGTTGCCCAGTTTGTTGCTATATATATTTTCATAATATTCTCTTATATAATTGAACTGTTTGGATTCCACCACAGGTATGCTCCTTGGGTTGGATGCTGGAGGGTGAGGCACGTTTTGCCAGACCCATGTCGACTACCCAATAGTCATCAAGGTCAAAAAATTCATCATCTCCTCCTTGGTATTCCATTCTCTGGAAATCTACTTGGTACTGCAAGTTAACCTCCAATTCTACCAAATCCTTTCACAAACTGAGATCCTTCTTGTGACTCTGTGACAATCCAACACAGCACCAAATTTTTTATAGTTGTTAGCAAACCATTCCAGCAGGGGTGTGCTCTCAATCAGCTCATGTTCTTGTCCTGTCTCTTTGTCTGTGAAACGAGATTTATCCTTCTCTTGTTCTGGAGTTAGATATTTTTTTCCTCTTTGTGTTTTGGCAATGAAGACTATATCTCATTATATCCAGACTTTCATAGACTATTAGAATCTCTACAACTTCCATTTCTAAAGCTTTTAGTGTATCTTGAACTCCAAAACAGTACTTGCCTGTGTCCTGGCTGATTTCATCAAAATCTTCTCTTGAATGAATTTCACGTTGGAGAGGGCTTCAGTAGATAATAGCTTGGTTGAATCTATTTTCACAACCATAGGAAATATCAACTAATTTTAAAACTTTTGATTGCAACCTCTGATCAAACATATCAGATTGATTTAGTTCAGTTTTAAAGTCAGCTGATTCAGCTAAAACCAGACCAGCCACATTCACTTTGTCCCCAGAAATAAGCAGCTGAACAGCAGTCTCAGCTAATTTCTGAACATAGCTACGTCACTTTTCCACTCTTAAAAGAGCAAAACACAAGGCTGATTGACTTCCTCTACCATGTTTCTTTGGGAGATCCACAGTGAATTTGTGCACGACTTCTCTTGTGTTTCCTTGGAGTGTGCCAAAAAGTGCACCACTACCATCTATTACAATGAAGCCAAATTTGCTGTCATCCAAAAGGAGCACTGTGAGAACCTCTGAATGGAATTTGTTGTCACACAAATACAATGATGTGTTAATTGGTTTGAAAGGTTCAAAGTCAATGTTGACTTTCTTTTCCTCTCCTTCTTCTGTTACAATTGTACCCCAGTAAACAACCAGGCCATTTGGAGGTACTTTGTTTAAAGCTTGTGTCTCTGTTGTACAGATGTAATGGCTCTCAGAACTAAAAGGCATTTTACTTGGGACTTAATGTTAGATGCAGTTCCAAACTCATCTGCTAACATTTTTGCAGCTGGTGGAATCTGGTCTTTGCGAGGAATGATCAATGATAGTATGCTTGTGTCATTGCTGTGGGCCGCCTCCAAGCTCTTGATGAGCTTCTTGATCTTCCAGGCCTCCATGTTCCTGTTGGCAGCACTGAGGTCATCTGCCATCTCTCCTACCTAAGGACCTAAGCCTAGGCAGCAGGGGCTGCTACTCCCTGGCCGTGGCTCTGAGTTTTTTTGTTTTTTTTTTAAAGATTTTTATTTATTTATTTGAGAGAAAAAGAACAAGCAAGCAGGGTGAGAGGCAGAGAGGGAGGGAGAGAGAGAATCCCAAGCAGACTCCAAGCTGAGTGTAGAGCCTGACTAGGGGCTCCATCTCATGACCCTGAGATCATGACCCTGATATCATGATCTGAGCCAGAACGAAGAGTCAGACGCTTAACCAACTGAGGCCCTCAAGGGCCCCTAGATGTGAGATTTTTACAATCATATACAGGTGAATTTATATTAAGGAACTGGGGGAAAGGAGAGAAAGAACCTGTGAAACATTAGGAAAAAAATGTTTACAGGATTAGATATAGGATGGGATATGAAAGGGGAAAAAAACTCAAGATGACTAGGGTTTTGAATTTGAATAACTATGGCTATTACATTCTATGAGACAGGGAACACAGGAAGAAGAACCAGTTGACAGGGAAGGGGAGAACAAGAAAAGTAATTCTGACTGGGAAATAATGAAGGTAGAGAGAAAAGAACTAACAGCTAGTGTCTGTAGACTGCTGACCATGTCCTGACCCAGCAGGGTTCTCTCTTCCACTGGTTATCTCACCTCAGGCTGGGGAGGAGGTGCCTGGGGGCATCTCGGTAGAGATGTGGAGTTTGACCCTAGTTAGATATAAGGACTGTGGCTCTGAAGAAAGGTAAGGGCTGGAAACCAAAACCGGTTTCCTTACACACAACTCTCCAGGAACAGCAAATTGAAAAAGAAATAGGGAGCAGACTTAAGGATAATCCAAAGCACTTTTTTTTTTTTTTTTAATTGGCAAAGAAATTGGCTTTTTAATGAACTCTGACTCCTGGATCTTCATTTAAGTTTGTTTTAGAAAACACTGTTCTTGGTGTCTGCTTCACACCCACTCTTATATATTCTCTCCTGAACCATGGCGCCTAGAAAGCTGAAAACCGTGTCTTCCCAAACTCTATTAGCAGCTAAGTTTTGCCAACAGGAGGCATAAGAATAGGCTTAAAAGTTGGGAGAGGCTGTTTTGTTTTGATGGCGGCTCTGGTAGTTTCAGCAGTGGTGGTAACTCAGGGCAGAGGCAGCTGGGCTGGCTGGAGTGTGGGCTCCAGGGCTTTGGGCAGAGTGCCCTTCCTCCTTTTGCACCACTGGGCCTTATTGCAATTTTGTGAAAATTTTCCTGTATGAAATGCTTTGCTGTTTAAAATACCTGGAGTTGGGGTGCCTGGGTGGTTCAGTTGGTTAAGTATCCGACTCTTGATTATGGCTCAGGTCATGATCTCAGGGTCATGAGACTGAGCCCCTCATGGGGCTCCATGCTAGGCGTAGAGCCTGCTTAAGATTCTCTCTCCCTGCCAACCCCCTTCCCGAATAAAATAAAATAAAATAAAATAAAATAAAATAAAATACCTAGAGTGATTTTAGTTGTAGAAACTGAGTGATACCACATATAGGAAAAATGTAAGGCTAGAAACAATCTATCTCACCTATCCTTTTAAAAAGAAAAGCAATAGGAGGTGACTAAACAAATGTGACCATATTCTAAGTTTCCTTATACAGGCCATGAAACTCCAAGCTTATTCTATGAATGCCTTTTGAACTAACTGATTAATGGAGTTAAAATAATGAAACAAAAGCTTCCAGAGGTCCTCTTGGTAAAGAAACCCAGAAGGGAGTTGGAATGCCCTACAGGAAGAGATAATCACATTTCTGTGGCACAGACTAAGCTCCAAACCAAACCGCATGATCTCCAAGTGCACTGACAGCTTACTACAGAGCTGAATAACACCCCCCCCAGGGGAAACCAGTAATTGAACATGAACTAGCTATTGATACAAATAATGATTATTATAGTACAAATTACCCAAATTTTAGAGTGTTAGCCATCTACCTAGCAATATACAAAGTACTTAGCATATTTCTTTTCATTTCATCTTCAAAATATTTTATAAGGCTGACACAATTATTTCCCTCACTTTAGCCCCAGATGAAGAAACCAAGACTTGGAGAAATTAAGTGATTTGCCCAAGGGCATACAGATAGAAGTGGGTAGAATATGAATAATTTGCCATTTTAGAGAATGGACACTTTTTTTTTTTTTTTTTTTTTT
>NW_019154087.1:49698038-49874343 GCF_002288905.1 Enhydra lutris kenyoni | reverse complement strand
AAGATTTTATTTATTTATTTGACAGACAGAGATCACAAGTAGGCAGAGAGGCAGGCAGAGAGAGAGGAAGGGAAGCAGGCTCCCTGCCGAGCAGAGAGCCCGACGTGGGACTCGATCCCAGGACCCCGAGATCACGACCCGAGCCGAAGGCAGCGGCTCAACCCACTGAGCCACCCAGGCGCCCAAGAGAATGGACACTTTCTAAAGAAAGAAGAAATATGGAGAAAAACAATGCCTGACAGACTGAATAAATTGGCCTTAAATTACTATTAAGTCAAAACTAAGGCATGCTACATTACAATTTTGGGGTGTAAAGAAATTGTTTTTGGGAGAGCTATTCAAAGCTAGGATGCTATGTGAATTGTACAAAATACAGAAAATTGCCTCTAACCAAAAATGTCAGGAATCTGCTTTTTTAGAATAACCTATGTTATTTCTTCTCCAATTGGCCTGGAACCACTCTCTTAGGCAACATTTCAATGACAAAGAGATTGTTCCTGAATGTGGCAGGGGAAAAGCTATCATTGCAGGAGGAAGAGAAATAGAGTGTTCTTTCCCTGAAGAATAAAAAAGTACTAAAATCTTTCCAGGCACGGCTATCCATTATGTGAAGCACTGACAGGGAATATAAATGGAGACTAGAAAGGAAAGGGGACTGAATTTAAGGTGACCTAATTCCTGCTGGAGTTTTATTGATTGAACACTGACCTATAGAGATTTAAAGTCATTTTCATCTTCATTCACATAGTGCATATGACTAGACACAGATACATCCCAAAACACATATTTAAATGAATACATGTTTTCATATGTGAGAGAGTAGTTATCTGACTGGGATGAGCAGAGATGAAGTGACAGCAGGTGGGGGTGGGGTGGGGGGTGAGGGGTGAGCAAAGAGGAAGTGAGTAATGAGAGAAGATAAGAGGAGAGAATCAAGGACTACTCCAGGGGCACTGGGGAGCCAGCATAACATTTATTTATAGAGTATAGTTGAGTTTGCAAAATAATGTGCCTTTTGATTCTAATTTAGGAGCTATGTACTAAGATTTTTCTAAAGATCATAGATAAATGAAAATGAGCTTCAAAACAGCTCAATGATTTTCCGGGGGTCTCAGAGCTTTTGAGAACTAAAGCTGGGGCTTGGGACTTGGGACCCCAGAGCTGACACTTTTGTCCTCAAAAGCCAAATCTGTGAATATAAATGAAGAATCAGAGGGCAAATCATGGCACTTTTATGAAATGCAGGTTTAAAAAAAATGTAAACACATTGGGATCTCTGAAAGGCATTCTAAACTTTTAGAAGAAGAGTTAAGTCCAAAACGACTGTGTACCTCACTACTGATAATCCAGCTCCGACGTAATTTAGCACCGGTTTTGATACTTCTTCTGCATCCATTCCAAACCAGCCAAACCTGGAATTGAGAAAGCTGCATCAGCGTAGCTATTTTTGAAAATGTGTTCATCACAGTGTTCAAGAGCATGAACTCAGGGTCAGATCCCTGGATTCAAATCCTACATCCCTCTCTTACTAACTGTGACTTGAACAACTCTTTGCCGTGCCTCAATTCCTCATGTTTAAAATGGGATACTTATAAGGTAGGTATAATTGTCATATATATCCCTTCCTTCTTATAAGGATATCTAAAATGAGTTAGTATACATAAAGGTTCTTGTGAGTGTCCTTTCTTATTAAGATTAAGGAAGAAGAAAAACAAAATACATTAGTGGCTCAGTGAATCCTAATTAATTGGCTGCAATTTTGTACAGTGTTTATTGAGACAGACGTTTAAGTAACTGCTTGGTTAAAGATCACAACGTTTTGGCATCACCCTTTTTTTTTTTTTCATGCCTTGACATCAACTGTAGCATTTGTTACTAACAATTACTGTTAGTACTGTTGCCCATTCAGGGCAAGAATGAAAGAGGCAAGTAGAAGAAGCAAAAGAAAATACACCTGTGAGAAGCTGGTGAAAGAACGGGGAAAGGACAGGAAAGAACAGATTGGAAGTTAATTTGTTTTATTATTACTGAGGTTGTTATAATGCTTTGAGAGGGAAGAGGAGCCCCAAAATTAAGGTAAGAGTGACACCCTCCTTTGTATTCCTTTTCCCAAACTCCACTTGAGTGTTAATTTGAATACCGAACAAGGGCAGCACAATCAAATAGAAGTTTCTATGATAATGGGGGGGGTCTTCTACAGGTGCACAGTGTAACAGGGTAGTTTCTGGCCATCTGTGGCTATTGAACACTTGATCTATGAGCAGTGCAGCGTGGAACTGAATATTTAATTTTATCAAATTTTAATTTAACCATGTGGCTTATGGTGACCCTGCTGGACCCCTCCAGAGCTGGGGCTGGCAGGGGCTAGAGAGTAAATATTTTAGGCTTTGTGGGCCAGATGATCTCTTGCAATTACTCAGCTCTGCCACTATAGCTTAAAAGCAGCCAGAGACAATATGAAATGGATGGGTTTGGTTGTGTTCCAGAAAACTTTATTTACAAAAGTGGCTGGGAAGGTGGGCCATGGTTTTTTGACCATGGCCCAGGATCCAGAAGGAATGTGTGCTTTAGAACTAGAAGACCTGGGTTTGAAGCCTAGCTTATTCATTCCATGACATTCAGCAAGTTACTCAGTCTCCTTGTCTCTCAGCTCTCTTATAAGGCAGTGCTTACCTCATGTTTGTGAAAATGAGAGGAGAATGATGCATATAACATGTCCAAGAAATTGTCACACAATAAAAAAGGGAAATGCACATCAGTTTCCCTCCTTTCTTCCTTCTTCTGGTCTGAGGAGTTAATTTTTTTATGTATCTTAACCAAATATTTAGATGGGATATTAGAATTTCAGGCAAATAATAATTAAAAGTAGCATATTTCATGTGTATGTCTTACCAGCTATAATCTCTGTGAGGGTAAAAACCAGGTTATTCCTCTCAGCTAGCCCAATCCCTAGGACTTGCCTTACATCAGTGTAGAGAATCTTAGTTAAAATTGCTTTGTGTTACCTTGAGCTTGCCCAGCCAGTTAAGGTATTAAATGATCCCCAGATTAAGATTCCAAGGCCTAAACCAATGGTTTTGATAATTGGGACAACAGCAATGTTCCCTGGAGATAAAACATACAGAAAAAAATATGTGATTTCTAATACAAAAATAAATTTATAAATTGAATTAATTTTTTAAAAAAGATTTATTTATTTATTTGACAGAGGGAGAGATCACAAGTAGGCAGAGAGGCAGGCAGCGGGAGAGGGGGAAGCAAGCTCCCTGCTGAACAGAGAGGTTATATCCCAGAACCCGGAGAACATGACCTGAGCCGAAGGCACTGAGCCACCCAGGTGCCCCAAATTGAATTAATTTTTAACTTCAGATGAAGTTTATGGGATTTGGACAAATTTAGGAAAGCACAAGCACAATTCCTCAGTTTTTAAATAAAATAACTACACTTTTGGGCATTAAACTCAGGTTGATGATTGCTAAAAGAACTAGGCATAAAACAAAATCCTACAAAGAAAAATGATGAATTAGCTCTTTGCCTAATTGCACCAACACTCTTTATCCTTAACGTAGGTCTCTATTATATAACTTCTTGTAGAAACTGTCAATGATAAAATCAGTGGTGACTGTCCTCTTAGACTTGAACCAGAGCCAAAGACCAGAAGTCTTTGGCCCAATATGGCCCCAGACTATGCTCTCCCATGCTCACTGACATACCTTCTAAAACCCTGTATTCAGTGCTTTGTGCTCTGGAAGGTCACTCAAGGCCAAATGCATGATTTTTTTTTTTTTTTTTTTTAATAGTTCTTAACCACTCAGCAGTCTGGCCTCAGTCCTGCAACCTTCTCTTGAAAGATTTCCTCTGGTGGCTTCCAAGATGCCTTCATTTCCTGATTCCTTCTTGTCTCTCTCTGTCACAGGCTACTCTTTCTTGTCATACTGTCTGGATTTAGGTGCCCCCTAAATATTTCCCCTTGAACACATTCTTCCTCTTGCTATATAGCCTTCTTTGGGCACTTGCCCTTTCAAGATTTCAGCTATCAATTAGAGACACATACTCCCAGTGCTATTGCTCTAGCCTGGACCTTCTCCACAGTTTTAGTGTCTGTTCCCAACAAGAGATCTCCAACCAGATGTCCCCCAATGTGGGAACAACAGGAACTTCAGTCTCAAAAGGTCCCAAACTGAACTCATCATTTTTCTTTTTGGACACATACTTCTATTTTCATCACCTGTATCAGTGATACCACCACCCTCCTAATCACCTATGATAAAATCCCTACATCATCATTGGCTGCTCCCTTTCCTCTACTCCCCATCTCCATTCCATTACTATGACCTATAGCATCCACATCTGCAACATTTCTCAAATTACAGCCCTCCCCACTGAATCCCAATAGAGCCTGCTGGGTAATTATAAATATTATAGTTGTTATAAAGAGCTGTAGGATACAGTGAGCTTTCTGTTTCCCTCTCCCCATTAGATGTGATAAACATAATTGTACCAAGGTATAAATGAGGTATAATAACTTAAATTCCAGTGGAAATTTAAAAGTGAACTCTTTTGTCCTCCAACTCAGGAACTTCACTAAATCATTTAATTCTGCAGAGATTCAAATTTAGTGGATACCCAATAAGTTTTTAATATTTTAAAATTTACTTGCTTTTAATGAAATTAACCTCCAAAAATCCTTGATACTTGGAAATCTTTTTGCTAAATAGAATAGAATTCTCCTGGGATATATTTATATTAATAGAAGAAAAACTGTCCTGACGGGCCAAAGGTATAAATTCCAGTTACATAATTTCAGATATTGTTAAAGCAACAGAGGGAAGATTTTTGTTTGCTTTTTTTTTTTTTTTGCCAATGCTTTTGAAATGAAAATGTGTCTGCCAACTTTTAAGAACAAGTCTTAAATACTATATTAGTAGAGACTACTATTTAAAAAAAATATTTTCCAATTAACATAGAGAAAAGAAAGCCTGGAGCACTTAAACTAATATATGAGTTATGCTTGAACAGAAAGAGAGCAACTGAAACATTTTTGCTATAATTTTTATCAGGAACTAAGAAAGAAATCATTAAGAGGAAAAAGTCAGAAAATGTACCCAAAATATTTATTGAGCATCTGAATGAAATGAATTTCTAGTATCTATGTCTAAGGATTATTCAGAATTGCTGTTTGTGCTATCTCTTTTTATTATGAACCAGAGTTATTGTGGTCATAGTATTAAGTGATTACCAAATAAATTAAATCATGCATTACCTGTTGCCCAAATGCAGCCGCCAACCATTGCAAAAGGCCAAAATTTAGGGCAATGTAATATCAGATTGACCACCACGGCAATCAACCATATGGCAGCACAAAGTACCCACTGGAGAAACATTCCTGGAAATAAAAGAAATTGGTTTCAGTGGTTCAAACTGATTTGAGTAAATTAACCCTTAGGGGTATCAAAGCAATATTATTAGAGGAATGGTCACCACTGAATGAATGCCTATATGCAGGTACTTTGCACACTTAATGTAATTTTTACAACTACTATGCATCATAGTTAACCCTAGTTTAAAGACGGAGAAAATGAATGTGAGATGAAGCAATGTGTCTCAACAGCTAATGTAGAGCTGAAATTTAAACCTACTGTTTACTCCAGAGCTTGCCAAGGACAGTGCATTCCTGCTTAACATTCTTTTGTTTGTTTCACCTGTTAGACAAATCAAGAATTTTCTACCAAAGAGTATTGGTAAGCCCAAATCTATATATTTTTATTTGAATGCCACACCTAGTGCCATCTTTCACCAAAACACAGCATTAAGAATTTCAATAGCACAATGGTAATTTAGACCATTCGGGATCATTTATACCACCATTGGGATAAACACAAAGCCACTTATGGCCATAGGTAGACCCCTCACAGCTAGAGTTGAATGCCTGTGATGAGCCTGACAGTCCAAACCTAAGAATTAGCATTCTGGGTTGGGGCACTCTCCTTTCTGTGCTCTGGGTTGCCATCTGCCAGTTAGCTGAAGATGACATGGTGATATGAAGTCTAGCTGTACCAGGCTTCTGTTCCCTCAAGGGTTTAGGGATTCATAGATTAAAGAAATAGTCGATATAGGAAGAAATACTAGGGCAGGGATAACTCACTGTAGCACTTCTGACTCTACGTGTGGAAGATTTTTGCCTATTTCAATTCAATCTCATGGTGGAGGAGAGAGAGAGAGAAAAAAAAAAGTGGCTGTTAGCCCCTAGGGCAAAAAAGGAAGATCACAGAGATGAAAGCGAACTTCATCTTACAAGTTCTTCATTTTACAATTGAGAACTGAGAACAGAAGAGCTGGTGAGACTTGTCCAGGATCACAGTAGTTGGGAGACACCTGAAAGCCAGTTCCTCTACCCCTCAGTATAGATTTTGTTCTTCTTTTAGTAGTTTCCATTTCCATCCTAATTCCAAAGAAAAAGAGGAGAAAAGCTCTGGGGAAAAAGATTTGTAATTCTGTTAAGTAGTAGCAAGACAAAAGGAACAGAGGTGATAAAGTAAGGGCTTCCCACCAGGTGTTCAGCATAACATCTGAACGTCTTCTTCTCCTGGCTATATATAGGCAGGTGGATTAAAAAACAAAAAACAAACAATAAACCTCCTGCTTCTCTTTCCCGAAGTTCACATTACAGTCAGATCAACTTTAACATGCCACGTGCATTCCTAAAAACACCGCACTATGCAAAATCACATAATAAAAACCACAGTTTTTATGGGGAAAAGGGAACAACACTCAAAAAACATTTCATCAACAATGTGTTTAAAGAAAAAGACAGAAACCTAGTTAAAAAAAAAAAAAGACAGGAACCCAATTAAAAAAAAGTACAGTTTTACACTGGCTAAGTGGTTAAATTCACAAGTATTACAATAAATATGGCACCTCAACTTGAAAAAGACTTGAAGGTTGTTTATGGGAGTGGGCATCAGAAATGAGGCAGTTTGGAGCTATTGTGAAGCTGGTGGATGGGGGGATCCTAACACCAGATGTGAACAGGTGTGGTACTGAGGGAGCCTTGGAATGTTGAGGGGTGTGTGAGCAAGCGCATCTCATGCTTTCCTATGTACCTTTATTCATCTGGGTGCCATTTTCTGTGCTCACCTAGTGTTGTATCAGAGTCAAAATGGCACATAAGCACAAAATCCATGTTGTGCTCAAACTGTTCTCTATTATATGAAGTGTGTTTGCAATTTGCGTTTTCAAAACAAGTGTATATTGGTAGAACTAACTTTCTTCTTCTGTAAACATAACAGATAAGGCTAAAAGTCTTTCCTGATAGTCACTCTCCCAGCTTTACCATGAAACACAACCTTAAGACCAATCTATACTGACTAAATCTCAGAAAAAAATGGAATGAGCATTATCGAAGGATTTATTCATAAGTTCTATTCATGTGGTGCCAGGTAGAATAAAGTTTGTAGCCATCGTTAAAAACAAACAAACAAACAAACAAACAAAAACACCAAAAAAAACCACCAAAAAAGAGAACTTCACATTTATACATAATTTAAAGTTAACTATGAAGGAAGAATAATTACCATCACCAGTATCGTATTTTTTAAGTGGTACAAAGTTTGAGCCAAACAAAAGGACAGCTACAGAAGAGGACACAAAACCAACAGTCAGGTCTGTTGCGTTACTGCTCATGGTTCCAGTACTGCCTGGGAGTGAGCTGGTTCACTTTGCACTTGATGTCCTTTTCAAGAGCTTCTGAAATAAAATAAAAATAAAACCAGTAAGAAGTTGTGAGACTATGAATAAATTGTGATTACTGTGTGATATTTATTGAGCTTTTCAAAAAGTAATGCTAAAATTCCTTCTTCCAGATAAAAAGTTAGGACACTATGAAATTATGTATTATGTTCATACTCCATGTTCATTTGTTTTTCTTTTATTTTACCAACAAATAGTTTTTGATCATTAATCTACAATTTAAAAAAAAAAAAAACTTTGTCTTCAGAGCTTGAAAATCTAACTTCTTCCAAAATCTGGAGACAATTTTTTTTTTTTTTTTTAAGATTCATTCACTGATTTGAGAAAAAGAGAGAGAGTGGGGATGAGGGGGAGAGGAGAGAGAGAATCCTTAAGCAGCCTCCCCACTGAGCTCAGAGCCCAACTCAGGGCTCCATCCCAGGACCCCAAGATCACAAACTGAGCTGAAACCAATAGCTGGATGCTTAACAAACTGAGCCACCCAGGCACTTCTGCAGATAATTCTTATTATATTATAAAAAAATTCTCTTGTGTTTGTGGACTGGCATAATGAAAAGATTTGTGGTGGGCCAGGACTCAATTTACTTCAAACGGTTGTTGTGACAATTAAAAATGAAATGACAGGGGCGCCTGGGTGGCTCAGTGGATTAAGCCGCTGCCTTCGGCTCAGGTCATGATCTCAGTGTCCTGGGATCAAGCCCCGCATCGGGCTCTTTGCTCGGTGGGGACCTGCTTCTCTCTCTCTCTGCATGACTCTCTGCCTACTTGTGATCTCTCTCTCTGTCAAATAAATAAATAAAATCTTTAAAAAAAATGAAATGACAATTAATGACAATTAAAAATGTGAAGACTTTCAGAACTTACAGTCTGGGGAACCTGGGCTGCTCAGTTGTTTAAGCATCTGACTTTTGATTTCAGCTTAGGTCATGATCTCAGGGTTATGAGAGATCGGGTCCCATTTGGGGCTCTGCCTTAGTCATGGATCCTGTTTGAAATTCTTTCTCCCCCTGCCCCTGCCCCTCTTTTTTATATAAATATATAAAAAAAGAACTATCAGTGCTTCAAAAGCAAAAGCTTTTAAAAAATTTCAGATAGGAGCTTAAGGGCACATGTAGATTGTGTTGCTGCTATAGATTCAGGGATTACGTAGAGACAAAGGCACTGTCCTCATCAGTAGTACCCTCATGGTGTGTATTAGTTGAAGTAGTTCATGAAACCTTATATCTTTATGACTTAAAAAGAAAAAATAACTAAACAGATAAAAGAATCCTTTAAAGATCTCTTCAAGAATTTCTTAAATCTTTTCAAGGTTTAGGTCCTTGAGGTATCCCTTCAGGAACCTCCTAAACTCTTTTTCTTTTTACATTTTTTCTTTAAAGATTTTATTTGTCAGAGAGAGAGAGAGAGAGCACAAGCAGGGGGAGTGGCAGGCAGAGGGAAAAACAGGCTCCCTGCTGAGCAAGGAGCCTGATGCCGGACTTGATCCCAGGCCACCCTGAGCCACCTAGGGATCCCTATCCTAGGCTCCTAAGGATAGAGAATAAACTGAGGGTTGATGGAGGGAGGTGGGTGGGGAGTGGGCTAAATGGGCGATGGTTAAGGAGAATACTTGTTGTGATGAGCACTGGGTGTTATATGTAAGTGATGAATTACTAAATTCTACTCCTGAAGTCAATATTACAATATATGTCAATTAACTAGAATTTAAATAAAAATTTGGAAGGAAAAAAAAAAGGAATCTCCTAAAATACAAGAATGACAGTGGTATGGGGCACAATACTATCACCTGGTCAGTAGAACAATGTGAGGCAGTTAACCATCTGTGGAATCTGGTAGCCACTAGCCACATGTGGCTAACTAAATTTTCATTAAAATTAGGTAAAAAAAAAATCAGTTCCTTAGCCAAGGTAATTAATATGAAATGCTTGATAGTCACATATAGCCAGTAGTTATCTGAACAATGCAGATGATAGAATATTTCCACCATTAGAGGTTCCGCCATTAGAAGTTCCGCCATTAGAGGTTCCGCCATTAGAAGTTCTATTGGAGAGCCCTGCTAAGCTTATCAAAAAGTTCTGGTTCCCTTTGAAGAAAAGGATCCAAACCACAAAGAGCCAAGAATCGGACATTCTTCATAACATTAGAAAAGGCTATTGAATATAATTTACTCTTTTAGTTGTATAATCTACCTGAGGAAAAAATAACACAAATGAGTCAGTTTATCATAGGAGGTAATCAGAATCTTCCCACAATATCATTTTGAAATCATATTTTGTGCACTGACTTTTTGGTTCATTTCATCTCCTTAAGCCCTCTGGAATGGAAGGTAATCAATCCAGTCTTTTTCCCCCCTCCAAATTTAATGTTATGATGACTTCTTGGGGTATGTATTGAATAAAATACACCTGAAATCAGCTTTCCTTGCTGTCTTATTTTACAATGATATTTACCATAAAGGTATTTTAGGGCACCTGGGTGGCTCAGTCAGTTACACGTCTGACCTTGGTTTAAGTTCAGGTCATGATATCGGGATCCTGGGATTGAACCATGCATGGGGCTCTATGCTCAGTGGGGAGTCTGTTTGAGATGCTCTCTCTGTCTTCCTCTATCCCTCCCTGCACCCCCCTCCATGCTCCTGCTGGGGTACTCTCTCTATCTCTCAAATAAATAAATCTTAAAAAAAAAAAGGTGTTTCATTTTTCCATGTATTGTTCCTTATGTGTTCTTGCAAAGAATATTAAATATAGAACTGCCTATGACATATATCCTCTGGCATTATTAAGGATAATTTAACTGAAAACAGGGATAACTTCAAAATTACTCAATAAATCTTAGTAAGAAAAACATCTATTTGAAATTGTATGTGCTTTCTTAAAACAAACCAAAACAAATGCTGGTAAGACAATATCCTCCTTGGGGATGTAATTGAGGAAGAGACCCTGAGACATACTGAAACACTGACATAATAACACTAATTCAATAAAAATAATAGTCCTATTGTTAGGCACAAGTAAAGTTTAGCCCTGCAATGGCTTACATGGAATATCGCTCAAGAATCAAGCAGGTGTACTGCTGCTAAAATATCAGGACCGTAATAGCTCCGAGGAACTGGAGTTACCTGGGAAGGATATCACGGGACTAAGAAGACACGTGATTTGGTGATAGCTCAGAAATTAGTTTTTTTCCATTTAAATTAAAATAAACAAAGTGAAACAAAACCTCTATAAACACAAACTGATAAGAGAATGCCTAACTTTCAGAAGTGGCAAATTATTTAAGTGAAAAGATGGCTTTATTAAAGACCATTGACAGCCCTAAACCTCTTAGATTTCATTGCTATTGCAGTAATAATTTGAAGAGCTAATCTGAGGGTATGAACTGCATTTTGACTGCTGAGTAAACATTATCAATATTAAAGTTATATCCTGCAAATAAATGAAATTTATTGCATACAGCTCCAGTACATTTCAGAAAGCAAGTGACCTAATTTCAATGTGGGCTGGCAAGTTGGCAATACGCACCATTGTTAAGGAAGAATCTACCTTCCTAAATCAATAAAATTTATATGCAAAAGTGAAGCAATATCACTTTTAGCACATAACTCCCAATTCTTTTCAGTGCAGACTTGTTAACAAGTCTCAAACCACTTAAATAAAATAGTTTTTAAGTGCTTGCTGTCAAGTGTCCTCTGATATTTTATTCATTCATTTTTCTTTTTGTACTTTTATTTCATTTATTTGTAAATGTTTTTCCTGTCAATTTTTCCTGTCAATTTAAACTTCTATGTAGACCTTTTTTTGTTAGGACTTGGCACGTTCTAATCAATAATGCTTCTTCTACTGCGACTAAGATTTCAGTTTTAGTTTCATATTAATTTCCTCAACTCTCCTGGCAAGATCTGCCGACATCCTCGGTAAAATTCTCAGTGCTTGAACATACTTATTCTGAGCTTTGATCTTCCTTTTTTTCTTTTTTATTCTGAGCTTTGATTTTTTTTCCTTTTTAATCATCAGCGCATTCTGAAAAATCAGGAGACGCTCCACTGCAAAGCTACCGGGTTCCTTCGAGTTGGTTGCTTGTACTCACTGCGATCGGGGCTGGCGCTGAAACTCCCTCCAGCTCAGCACCCACTCGGTCTAGTCCGTCTCCCCAGCGCCAGCGGCGGAGCCCGCACCCGCCTATTCCCCAGCTGCTGGCACAGCCCCGCCGGCCTTTACTTCCGGCCGGGACAAATTACCAATGACTGGGCGGGAGAAGGGCGGGCTCTAGCACCTATGACCCAGAGGTCTGTTGCCTCCGCGCGACCCGGCTGCCCAGCCAGCCATTATTTTCCTGCGGGGACAATTAGGGCACAACGCCTGGAGAAGGAGGGAGCACTTTAATAAAGGAGACGTGGAGGCCGCCCAGGGCTACAGGTTGAGAAACACCTTCTCCAACTGCTGCGCGGGGAGCGCGGTCTTGTGACTCACGTGACCCTGAGGAGGTGTCTTTGGGCCGTGTGTGGATCAACCAGGAAACTAGAAAGGCTTTTGTGTATTTTAAGAGATGATCGTTTAGGGAGCTCTGTGCAAGTCACCCTCTAAAGGTGACAGAGTTAGGTGGTATTTGTACTAATTATGGATGAAACAAAGGGCCAAGGAATTTCATACAATCATAAAAGGCTATCTAAAGCTGAATTTGTTATCACCATCAAGAAATTCTTCTGGGGACGCCTGGGTGGCTCAGTTGGTTAAGCAGCTGCCTTGGGCTCAGGTCGTGATCCCGGCGTCCTGGGATCGAGTCCCACATCGGGCTCCTTGCTCATCAGGGAGCCTGCTTCTCCCTCTGCCTCTGCCTGCCATTCTGTCTGCCTGTGCTTGCTCTCTCTCCCTCTCTCTCTCTGACAAATAAATAAAATCTTTAAAAAAAAAAAAGAAATTCTTCTGAATCACTAATGTCAGTAACATCTCTGTGGCATCATAAGATTTCACTTGTAATCACTGATCATTTCTAAATGCACACAGACCGGTTTTTCTGTGTATTTATCTAATAGGTACTAAGTACCATGTGAGAACATATGTTCTAGGCCTCTGAAACTTGATTGTACATTATGATCACTGAAGAGGTTTTCTGCTTTATTTAGTTTTTTTTTTTTTAAGGTTTTATTTATTTATTTGACAGACAGAGATCACAAGTAGGCAGAGAAGCAGGCAGAGAGAGGAGGAAGCAGGCTCCCTGCTAAGCAGAGAGCTCGATGTGGAGCTTGATCCCAGGACCCTGGGATCATGACCTGAGCAGAAGGCAGAGGCTTTAACCAACTGAGCCACCCAGGAGCCCCTGCTTTATTTAGTTTCTTAAAATACTAATACCTGGACCCCACAGCAGACCAGCTGAAATAGAATCTCTGGGAATGTGGCTTAGGTATCATTTTCTCCTCCAGATGATTCTAATGTGTAGCCAGTCTTGAGAATCACATTCTAGATCAATAGTCAAATTTTATTGTTGGGAAGAATTACCTGCAGAAGGAGTTAAAATACTGATTCCTCACATTTCAATTTTGATTTTGAGAAACATTGCTGTAGTCCTCCATGGTCAGGGATGTAGCCATTAACTGCATATGGCTATTTGAATTCAAATTAGAGTAAACATTCAGTGGTTCATTTGTACTGGAAACTTTTTAAGTGCTCAATAGTCACATATGCAGATTACAGAACATTACTATCATTGCAAAAATTTCTGTTGGACAGCACTTTTCTGAACTCAAGAGCCCTGGGAGTACAGCAGTGACCTATAGGAGTCCTCCTTCATATGGATTCCAGAAGAGCAAAAAACGTAGATATGAACAGTTAAGCTCAGAAAAGGGGAAGTGGCGGGTTCTGTCCTAGTCTAAGAGATCAAGGAAGGCCTCTCTGAGGAAGTGACAGTTAACAGAGACAATTCAGTAGTTGGTAATGACTGTAGAGTTATAAGAGGAAGAAAGCATAAGGACTGCTCAAAGATGAGTTATCCTGGAAGGAAGTCCTGCTTTAAACAGTACTCACGGGGCACCTGGGTGGCTCAGTGGGTTAAAACCTCTGCCTTTGGCTCAGGTCATGGTCTCAGGGTCCCGGGATTGAGCCCTGCATCAGGCTCTCTGCTCAGCAGGGAGCCTGCTTCCCTTCCTCTCTCTCTGCTTACCTTTCTGCCTACTTTTGATCTCTGTCAAATAAATAAATAAAAATAAAATCTTTAAACAGTATTCATATTCATAAACAATAATGAAAAACCAGGGGCACCTGGATAGCTCAGTCGGTTAAGCAACAGACTTGGGATTTTGGCTCAGGTTATGACCTCAGTGTTGTGAAACTGAGCCTTGCCTCAGGTTCCATACTGAGTGTGTAGCCTGCTTGGGATTCTCTCTCTCTCTCTTTCTCTCCCTCTGGCCCTCCCTGCTCATGCTCTCTCTCTCTCTCAAAATAAACACACACACACACACCCAATAGTGTAAGCACACACACCCAATAGTGTAAGCAGCAGATGGGAAGGAAAAGTATCACATCATATAAAGAATTAAGGAAGCTAAGGCTTTTCACCTAAGGGAAGAGATTAATTCAGAAATTCAGAGTTCGGAAAAATTTTGAGGAAACAAATTCTCCTTTCCTCACAAACCCTCTCTCCCCCCAAAATATGAGTGCTTAAGTCCAACTTTGAATTGTTTCACTTCATGATTTCAGGAGACCTCAATGATCATGTGGTTCATTCTTGCTTCAGATTCACATTGAGAAACTGAGACTCACATTGTTGTGAATTTCCTAAAATCTTAAAGTGAGTTGGGGGCTGAGTCAGGATTGAGGACATTTATTAAAGGATGTCTCAAGTCCAGTGCTTTTCACATCATGCCATAGACCTAATCCAACCCCGGATGGTCCTCCGCTTAAACTAAAATTCTTCTTTCGAGTTGTTTCATATGCATTAATGTCTAAACATAAAAGCCTATATCGGAAAAGTTTGGGGAGGCACTAGAAAATCCAGGTTAGCTGCATATACTAGCCATTTATCTTTAGAAAATTCATTTGCTCTCTCTAAACCTATTTGCCTTTTTATGTTATTACTGATATAATAAGATCTGTGTACCTCACTCTTTTATGTGGTTGAAAGATAAAATGTATTAAAAAATATCATTAGAATTCTGGTTTCTGCTATGGCACTTGAAGACCTTGGAGTTATCACTCCTGTCATGCAGATAAGAAGAAAGCTGAACACACTGAAAATCAGCAACTCTTCTTACATCTACCAGATAATTGAGGTCACAAGGTAAATCACCTCCCTGAAAACTGCAAAGGTAGGTGAATGCAGAGAATCATACCTTATGACCTCACTGGAGCCAGTAATGGGTAGAGGGCTCTTCAACAGTAATGGTGAGGACCCAGTGACCAGAGAGCACCCATACCTTCAGGAGTTGACCTTCAGGAGTCTTGCTAAGTTCTCACAATAAAGATCAGAGAAAAATGTCCTCTTGCTTCGGGCAAAGGGAGGGGAAATGTAGCCATTATGAAACATGCCCAGAACTTCCGTTCTCTGAAATAAAGCCTAGTTTTCTCGATAAACATTTTTATCAGAGCTTTATTAGACTTGGAAGAAGAATAATTGGGTGATCTGAGCCCCTTCTAGTTTTCCTGTCTCTGATGAAGAAAAAAAAGGGTTAGGAAACTTCTCTGAGGGTTATAGTTCAGGGATCCTGGCTCACTAAAAATGGAGATTTACTCATAAGAGTATAGAGTGCTTCCACTCCCCAATACCTTATGAGCATATTAAAAGTGTTCCAACAACAACAGTGGATTACAACTGAGAGGGCTGCAAGACACAGACACAGTTTAAGGAGTTTCTAGGAAAGCTCAAAGACAAAACAAGAGACAGAAGGAAGGATATTAGGAGAAATTGAAACCTATGACACCTACAGCTATAGCAAATATTAAACACAACCTAACTCTGGCAAGGTAAAAAGAAAATCTCACACTAAAGGCCTGCTTACAACAGTGCCTATTATTTGATACATCATATCTGGCTTGTAAAAAAAATTACAAGGCATATTAAAAGGCAAGAAAAAACACATCTAAAGAGATAAAGCAAGCCTCATAACCAAACTCAGATACGGTAGAGATTTTGGAACTATCAGACTTCGGATTTAAAATACCTATTATTAATATGGTAAGAGCTCTGTTGGAAAAAGTTAACATACAAGACAAAATGTGTAATATGGGTGATGAAAACTTTAAGAATGAAAAGAAAATGCTTTTCATTCATTTTAAGAATGAAAAAAAGAAAAAACAAAAACCACTGCAACTGAAATGAAGAATGCTTTTTTGCAGCCTAGAAATAGTGAGCTTGAAGATTTGGCAATAGAAACTCTGCAAACATAAATGTAAAGAGAACATAGTATTGAAAAAACTCAATAGGATATATGAACACTGTGGAAAATTACACACAAAAAGGTGTAACACAAAGTAATGAGAATAAGGAAAGAAAAAAGAGAAAGGAAGAGAAATATTTAAAGTAATAATGGCTGAAAATTTTCCAAAATTAATGACAGATGATACCAAATCAGAGGTCTAGGAAGTACAAACACTAAACAAGGTAAAACCAGAAAATATGTACATGTGGGCATATCATATTCAATTGCAGAAAATCAGATGAAGAAAAATGTTGAAAGGAGCCAGTTTGGGGGAAAATACCTTATCTACGGATGAAAAAGGGTAAGAATTTTATCAGCCTTTTCTTCAGAAACCATGCAAGCAAGAAGAGAATATAGTGAAATATTTCATATTGAAAGAAAAGTCCATCAATCTAGACATCTGAATTAAGTATAATTATTCTTTTAAAAGTAAAGAGGAAATATAGATTTTCTCAGACAAAAACTAATGGATTTTTAAAATTAATTAATTGATTAATTTATTACCAGTAGGCCTATCTTGGAAGAAATGTTAAAAGAAGTTTTTCATAGAGAGGAACAAGTATAGTTCAGAAAGTTGGATCAAGATGAAGAAAGGAAGAACGTTAGAAAAAAAGTAAATGGAGGCAAAACTAAGATCTTTTATTTGCATTCTTAATTGACCTAATAGATAACTTCAAAACAAATAGCAAGAACATATTAGGTGGTTATAGCTTACATGGTTATATAGCTTATAGGATAAGTAAAATAACAGTAAAGTCAGAAGGGACATGAGAGAAGAATTGGGAATAGTCTACTATAAAGTTCTTGCACTATCTGTGAAGAGGTATGGTGTTATTTGAAAGTGGGTTTAAATTGGTTGTAAATGTATACTGCAAACTCTAAGGCAATTGCTTAAAAAATGGTAAAAAAGAAGTTTAACTGATAGGCCAAGAGAGAGAGAAAGTGGAAAAATAAAATGCTTAATTGAAACCAAAGGAAGTAGAAAAAAAGGGGAAGACAAAGGAAACAAAGAACAGGATAACAAATAGGAAACTATAGTAGGTATTAATCCAATTCTATCAATAATCATTTTAAATGTGAGTGTCTAAATACACTAATTAAACAATAGAGCAAATAGTATACAGAACCCAGATGCATGCTATTAACAGGATACCCACTTTAATTATAAAGACACAGATTAAAAGGGATGGAGAAAGATATACCATGGTAACATTAATCAAAATGAAACTGAAAATAGTTATTTTAATTTCAAAGAAGATTTCAGAACAAGGAAATTATCAGGGACAAAGAGAGGCATAACATAATGATAAAGGGGTTGACTTTCCAAGAAGACACAGCAATCTTATCTATGCACATTACAGCAGAGTGTCGGAGTACATGAGGCAAAAACATGTTTCAGTTAAAACTGAAAGAAGAAATCAACACACATTTACTATTGTGGTTGGAATCTTCAACCCCTCCATTAGTAATTGATAGATCCAGTGGGCAAAAAATCAGTAAAGATATAGTTGAATTGAATAACATTATCATCATTTAGATCTAATTGACAGTTATATAATATTTCATCCAATCACAGTAGCCTAGACATTCTCCTTAAGTTCACATAGAGCACTGACCACCATAGACTACATCTTGACAAGTTTAAAAGAATAAATATCATTGGAAGTATGCTCTCAGGCCACAGTGAAGTTACGCTAGAAATAAATAACAGAGAGATAGTTGGAAAATCCCAAAATATTGGAATATAAACAAAATGCCTAAATAAGTCATGGATCAAAGAAAAGTTCTCAAAATGAAATAAAGTTCAAACTAAATGAAAATTAAAATACTCTTTATGAAATTTATGAAATGAAGTGAAACCAGTGCTTAGAGGGAAACTTATAGAATTCATATATCAGAAAAGAAAGTTATATCCTAAGTAAGGAAAAAAAAAAGGTTAAAGTAGAACTTAATAAAATTGAAAACCAGAAATCAATAAAGAAAATCAATGAAACAAAAAACTGATTATTTAAAGAGATCAATAAAATTAATAAACCTTTAGCCAGACTAGTTAAAAAAAGAAATAAAGAAGACACAAATTACTATTATTAGAAATGGAAAAGACGTATCACTACTGATCCCCTGGATGTTAGAAGGATAATGAATATTCTGAACAACTCTATGCTCAAACATTTGATAATCTAGATAAAGTAGACCAATTCCTTGAAAGACACCATCTACCAAAAATTCATTCAAGGAGAAATAGATAATCTGAATAAGCCTATATCTATCAAAGAAATTGTGTCAATTAATAGTAGCCTTCTAAACAGAAAGTATCAGGTCCAGATGAGTTCACTGGTGAATCATACATTTAAGGAATAACTTATACTAATTACCTATGATCTCTTCCAGAAAACAGCAAAAAGAACACTTCCTAAGTCATTCTGTGAAGCTAGCATTATCCTAATATTAAAATCAGATAAGGAAATTACAAGAAAGGAAAATTACAGACCAATATCTCTTATAGATGCATTTATGCAAAAATCTTCATCAAAATATTAGCTAATATAAGCTATGTAACAATGTATAAAAAAGAATTATATGCCATGACCAAATGGGATTTATCCCAGCTATGTAAAACTGGTTCAACAATAAAAAATCAGTTTCTGTAATCTATTATATCAGCAGGTTAAAAAGGAAAAGTGCATGATCTTATCAATAGATGCAGCAAAAGCATTTGACAAAATCCAATACCCATTCATGAAAAAAATACTCAACAAACTAAGAAAAGAGAGGGAATAAAGAACATCTGCAAAAACCTACAGCAAGCATACATAATGGTAAGAAACTAGATCTTTCCCCCTAAGATCGGGAGCAAGATAAGGGTAACCCCTCTCACCACTGCTTTTAAACATTATCCTGATAGTCCTACTTAATAAAATAAGAGAAGAAAGAGAAATAAAAGGTATACAGACTGGAAAGGAAGAAATAAAACTGTCTTTGTTCAGAAATGATATGATTGTATATATAGAAAATTCCTAAGAATTGCCAAAAGAACTCTTAGAACTAATAAGCACTTAAAGAAAGGTTACAGGATACAAGGTTAATATAGAAAAGTCAATTGTTTTCTTGTATACCTGCAATGAACAATAAAATTTATAATTAAAAACAATTCTATTTATGTTAGCACTCACTAAAATAAAAAAAATACTATAAATCTAACAAAATACTTGCAAGATCTATATGAAGAAAACTACAAAGTTCTGATGGATGAAATCAGAGAACTAAGTAAATGGAGAGATATCCCATGTTCATGAATAGAAGAATTAGTAATGTTATGATATCACTTCTTCCCAACTTGGTTTATCAATTCAATGCAATCCCAATAAAAATCTCAACAAGTTATTTTGTGAAAATTGACAAATCAATTCTAAAGTTTATGTGGAAATTCAAAATATCCAGAATAACTAACACAGTACTGAAGAAGAACAAAGTTGGAGAAATGACACTACCCAACTTCAAGGCTTACGATCAGGTATTGCAATGAAGACAATGTGGTATTAGTGAAAAAATAGATACAGATCAGTGGAACAGAAAATAGAGCCAAGGAAATAGATTTCCACGTATGTAATCATCTATTCTTTGACAAAGGAACACAGGCTATTCAGTGGAGAAAGTATAGGCTTTTCAATAAATGGTGCTGGAACAATTGGACATCCATGTTCAAGACAAAGTTAGATACAGACCTTACACTTCTCACAAAAATTAACTTAATATGGTCCATACACCTAAATGTAAAGCACAAAACTTAAAAGCTTGCAGAAGATAATATAGGACAAAATCTAGGTGAACTTCGGTTTGGTGATGAGTTTTCATAAACAACACTAAAAACACAATCAATGAAGTAAACAACTGATGAATTGGACTTACTAGAATTAAAAAAGTACTACCCTGCAAGACATTATTAAAAAAATGAAAAGGCAACCCTCAAACAGGAGAACATATTTGCAAAATACATACCTGATAAACAACTTTCATCCAAAATTATTTAAAAGACTCTTAAAACTCAACTATACGACTTGAAAAGTGGAATAAAGATTCAAACAGATGTCTTACTAAAGAAAATACAAAAATGGCAAACATATGAAAAGATGCTCAGAATAATATATCATTTAACAATTTCAAATTAAAACAGCAGTTGCAAATTAAATTGCATTTTAAAGCCATTTTATATGTAATGAAATAGCTAAAATCCAAAAATTTGACAATGTGACCTAATGGTAAGCCTGTGGAGCAACCGAAACTCTCATTCCTTGTTGGTGGGAATGCAAAATGGTATGGTTCCTTTGGAAGACAGTTGAGGGGTTTCTTCAAAGTTAAACATTGTCTTACCATATTATGCAGCAATCACATTTCTAGGTATTTGCCCAAATGAATTAAAACTTATGCCTACACAAATGTTTGTATCGCTTTTATTCATAATTTCTAAAAACGAGAATCATCCGAGATCTCTTAATTGGTGAGTGGATAGACAAACCATAGTACATCGTACAATAGAATATTGTTTAAAAATAAAAAGAAATGAACCATCACATTACAAAAAAGACATGAAGGAATTTTAAATGCATATTGCTAAGTGAAAAGAGCCAATCTGAAAAAAAAATGATTCCAACTATGTGTTGTTCTGGGAAAGGCAAGACTATGGAGACAGAAAAAGGCCTGTGTTTGCAAAGATTTCAAGGAAAGGAGGGGATGAATGAGTATGTGAAGCACAGAGATTGTAAGGGCAGTAAAACTACTCTGTATGATACTGTAATGTGGATATGTGGCATTATACATTTCTCAGAACCCATAGAACTGTACAACCTAAAAAATGAGCCCTAATATAAACTACGGGTTTTAGTTCATAATAATCTATCAATATTGGCTCATTGATTGTAATGATGCAACACATCATTAATGTGCAATGATATATACCAATGCAACATGTTAATAATAGGGGAAATCTGAGAGGGGAGAGAGGTGGTATATGGAAACTCTGTCCTATCTTCTCATTTTTTCTGTAAATCTAAAACTGTTCTAAAAATTAAAATATATGAAAATATTATCACTTTAAGTTTGTGATTATTTTATAGCAGTTATACTGTTCTCAGTCAGATGAACTGTACCAAGTATATAACACTTAAAATATGGTTATATACATACATATGTATATATATTATATAATTTATATATTATTTGTTGATCTTTTTCAACTATTCACTATGAGAAGTATTTATAAAGTGAAACATCTACTGTCAAGTACTATTTTACTTTCCTATAGAATCAAAACCAATGTTACCCATATGTAATCTCTAAACTTGTGTTTATCATTTTATGATCCATTGGGGTAGGTATGGATATAACAGCTTTAAAAAAATCTCAGTTATTTTCTCTCTTTGCCCTAGTTGCTAAGTGATCCTAGAGAATCCTGTAGGGTGTGTGCTCCTGCTCCCCATTTTGAGGGTCTCTATATATGATGAAAAATTATGAATTGTGGGAAGACAAAAAAACAAACCCTGCTGATTTGTCAGATAGTGTAATCCTGTACTTTAGTGTTTAAAAGAACTCTTCCTGGGTTCTTTGGAAAAGAAGGAAACAATTTAACACAAATAATTTTCAAGAAGAGTTTTATAATATAATGAAAGCAAATAAAATTTTCCAAGAATAATTTGAAATTGGATAAAATATACTACGGTACTCAGAATTGATGACTTAATGTTGAAATAAATATTCTTGTCTTGACTCATAGCATATTTGTCAGTAAAATATTTTACAATAAAGTTTATCTTGATGAATAATAAAACTATTACCTTATGTTGATTTTTAAAAAGGGTTCGCAAAAGAGTCAAAGCTTTGTTCCTTAAAAAGTTCGTATTTCCATAAGTATAGTAAACCAATGATGGTTTTAATCTCCTGTTGTGAGTTAAAGAAAACAGTATTTACTTATTTGTTTTTATTTATATTAATTTCATAATGTCTTTGAAGCAGTGTAGAATGGGAACACACAGTGAAATAATAAGAATGAAGGATAAAACACAGGGAACTTAAAAAAAGAAAAACAATCAAGATGAAACAAAAGGCGCAGACCCTAAGGACTCACATAATTACTATAGTTTAATTTCAATTTTTGTCTGAGTTTTACAAGGAAAAAGGCAAACAGTTGGTTTGGATAGTTTACCATTTAACTGCATTTTTTGATGAAATAATTATTTAGGAAAGAAAAGCCCTTTCTAGCAGTAAATTTTAGAAGGAGCTTTATAAAGTTGGAGTGGGTCACAAAAGGTCTATGTCTGAAGCATTTTTAAAGCTACTATTGAGTATCCTTACAGCCTTAACATTCATATACTCATTGGACAAATCTTTATGGAGTGTGTACTATAACAAATCAGGCACTGCCCCAGGCATTGGAAGTAGACAAAATTCCCTGCATTGACTCAACTTTTGCCTTAATAAGGGGAACCAGATAATAAGGAATATATATAGTATATTAAATAGTAATATATGCTGGGGGAAAAGAAACAGAGGAGAAAGGGATAATGGAGAATGTGTGTGGGTGTGAGTGCTTGTAGGGATGCTATGTTTTCGGAAGAGCAGGCAGGAAAAGCCTCACCCAGAGAGAGACATTTGAGTAAAGACCTGAAAGAGGTAGGGGAGAGGGGGAGGGAATGGCGAGCACAGGCCCTGAAGCATATCTGAGGAATGGTGAAGAGGTCACTATAGCTGGGACTAAAGTGAGAGAGGAGATGAAGTTGGAGAGGTAACGATGAATAGGATGTAAGTCATCAAGAGCACTTTGGTTTTTTCTCTGAGAAAAATTGGGAGCCACGGAAGTATTTTGATCACAGGAGATGTACTAGTTATCTACTGCTGTACACAAATTATCCCCAAATGTAGTGGCTTAAAGAACACAAAACATTTATTATCTCTCACAGTTTCTGCGAGTCAAGAATTCAGGAGCATCTTGGGTGGACTCTCACTGAATGTCTCATAAAGCTGCAGCAGATGTTGGCTGAGGTTCCAGACATCTGAAGATGTGGTTCTAGAGGCTCTACCTTCAAGTTTCCTTACTCACGTGACTGTCAAGTTGGGTCTAGCTGGTGGTGGAAGACCTCAGTTCCTCTTCACATGGGCTTCACCATGGGACTGCTTGAATGTTCTCATGACATGATGCAGCTTTTCCCAGTGTGAGAAATTAAAAAAGTGTAAGTATCATTGTCCTTTATGACGTAGCTTCTGAAGTCACACACCATTGCTTTCACAGTATTCTGTAGGTCACATGGTTCTTCCCTGATTCAGTGAGAGAAGAGATTACATGATGGCATAGATACCAGGAGTGGAGATTGCTGGGGACTGACCTGGATGCTGAATACTAGGGAAAAAAAGAAGCAAAATACTGGAACAATACCCTTGAATGGGCATGAGCAGGTGGGATCTAGCAAGAGAGCAGAGGGCATAGCCCTTGTTAGGTGCACAGAGAGGTCACCCATAGTAATAGTATCCAGGTGCAATTGTAGGAGGGTGGGAAGAAGTGGTGGGAGTTGGAGCATATTCTCTTCTGTTTGTTGTTGTTGTTTTCTGCTTCTTAGTGAGCTAGAAAATAATGTCATAGGTCAAGAATGAGGACTGGGAAGAAGGTTTTTGGAGGTTCATATTTCAAGTTTATCAGTATCTCTCAAGTGATGCAATGGTCATATCCTATTACTTGCTTCATCATATTAATAAGGAGAAAACCCCCTCTTGTTGGCCATTGTTGTATTCTAAGAGGCACAGCCCGAGTTTTAGCAAAGTGAAAGGAAACCAACTCTGTTTTGTTTTATTTTGTTTTCATTTTAAAGGCTGATTTTTTTTTTTCTGTCTTTGGTCTTAAGAATTTTTTATGTTTATAACATGGAAACTTTCAGCTATAAACATACTTTGATTTGCAATCAGATCACTTTTTTACTTCTGCTAAGGAACAGGATAAAATACAGATAATTTACTGTGCTTAAAGGAGACTCTAAAATCTAAGACATGGTCTTTAACTAGCCCAATACACCTGAGAGCCTGTGGGAAAAACCTGTAGACTAAATAAATCTGGTTTACTGACTCATTGAGATGTGGGGGATTGCACGTCAAAGGAGTCATGGAGTGTTTCAGCAAAGGAAGGAAAAGAGTTAAGGACTTTGCAAAAGAGTGGAGTTTAGGTGTAATGTAAATGCATCAGAGTTTCGATGGGCTCAAAGCAAAGTGGTGCTATCTGTAAAGAGGCCAAAATCAGTCCAGAACTGAAATGGACCTTTCTTGGAAACATTTTAAAATAGATGTCAGATGTTATGTGCAGAGACCCACTATCTGAAACTCTACAGATGGCCTGGAAATCAAGGCTGCTTTGCTGCCTCACAACTTAAGTCTTCCAGACAAGAGTGGGATGTTTTTTCCTACTGAAATCATTTCAAACAAAAGTGTTTCTGATAATCTGTGATTTTAGAGAAGATTTCTCAGTAAGAAATCAGGAGATACTCTAAGAATTGGGCTCTTACAGTACCTTATGGTTGCATCGTGTATTTGGGAGAAATATTATTTTCCGATAAAGTTGCATTTGACTTTATGGCAGAGAAGATTATTGTGTTATTTTACTTTCTTAGCTGACATTATTAAAAGTTCCTAGAGCTTAAAATATTGATGCACAAGTCGTGGTCTCCTCCTGGGTAATCTTGTTCAAGACACTTAGTTTGTACCTAATAAGGAGGTTGGAAGAAATCCTCACCAGTCTTCGTATATAAAATGAAACCTCTTTTATTTTTAATACCCAGATTACAATGTCTCCCACACTATGTTTACAAGACCTCAGCATCCAAGAGTCTTGCAATTTTGTCTGCCAATCTCCAACGGGAGCCTCCCAGGTGTTCACACTCCCAGTGTGACATCTTTCGTATTTCTCCTTTCTTGTTCTAGCTTCCCCAGGCTAGCAACCAAGTAGTCTAAAAAAGATCTATTGCTGTGACTGATGAGTATGTGGCACCATAGCCATGTTCTCATAGCTATAGCTCACCAAGGGAGCAGAGCGTTGTTGGTTCTAAAAGGACCTCAGAGGATGTCTCTTTTCATTATGATATCTTCTGGATGTTGGAGTATTCTGTTCATGCTATCTTCTAGGAAAGATACTTCTGTCTTCTGTGACTCATCTCTTATAAGTAATCCTCAAAAATTATAATAAACAAAAAAACCCCAAAAAACAAAATCAAAGAAACAAGTCAACCAATAATAATAATAATGATATTAAAACTAATAAAAAATGAAATCCATATTCTCACAGATCTAGCTCTGATTCTACCTTACATAATGACTGATCGAACCACAACACTTGACTTTGGCCTACAGGTCATCACAATTTTGTTAAGAACAAAGGACATGACTTAAATTTGTATAGTTGGAGGGCTCACCTGTTGATTATCTAAAAATAAGGGAACAGTTTATCTAGGTAATTTAAAGTCTATATAGACAATGAACAACTTATTACAGTGCCACATTCAATTAAAAGTTTTTACTTAGCTTTACTCATCAAAAATGTAGTATCTCTTGAGCCCGATGTTAGCCAGGATATCCTTTTGCATAAATCATCTTTAACATGCCCTCCAATGAACATGTATGGCCTCTCATACCTTGATGGTTGGCATGATCATGTGATTTTTCTCAATAATATCTCACAGGGTCTCACAGTCAATGTAATACTTATGGCGGAATGCCAAATGAGAAGTGTCATTGGGGGTGTGGATGAAAGTCACAGAAAGGAAATGAAAAACTGCATGATCTCACTTTATATGGAATCTAAAAAAATCAAACTCAAGGATGCAGTGTAGAATGGTGGTTGCCAGGACCTGGGGGAAATGTTGGTCAAAGAGTACAACCTTTCAGTTATAAGATGAGTAAATTCTGGGGATGTAATGTACAGTGTAGTGACTAGTTAATGATACTGACTTGTAAATTTGAAATTTGCTACCGAGACTTTAAGCATACTCACCACACACACTCACAAAAAGATAACTGTATGTATGGTGATGGATATGTTAACTAGCTAGATTGTGGTAATCATTTCACAATGTGTATGTATATCAAATCATCACATTACCAGAAATATATGCAATATTTATTTGTCAATGATACCTCAATATACCTGGAAAAAACATAATAAAAAGAGCTCATGAAGGTGAAAAACTTAACACAGACAACAAATCCAATATGAGAATAAATGTAGTTCCTTTAGTTTTGTCCTTACTAGATTTGGTTTTTTCTCTCCACTGCTGATAAGAAGGAAAACATTAACTTTAATTTAAATCTTAGTCTGATTGTTCATTTAAACAGAAGCTTTATCTAATACTCAGTCCCTCTTAGCAAAATAAAAGCCATACCAATAGTGCTCAGTTTATCAAATAACCTCCCCAAACCTGATTTTCTCTCTCCCATGGTGTCTCTGTGGATGGGGGACGTGTCACCTTATGGGACATCATGAACATGGTTAAGTCCGAGTCCTAAGATGTTACATCCTATGCATCCTCTGGTTTCCAGAACTGTGTCCCATTTAATTTCAGTCTTTTTTCCTGGCATCCATGGCTAAAGTGTTACTTTCGTCTTTTGCTTCCATCAGTTAATGGAAACTGTCAAAATCACCAATGGCAGCCCCATTGCTAAATCCAACAATTACTTCTCTGTCATTATTTATGTGACCCTTCAGCAGGATCTGTCACAGCTGATTTTCTCCTTCTATTTGATGTTTCTCATTGATGTGGCTCCCAGAACACCACATTCTCCCAGTTTTTCCTCCATCCTCTGAAGACTCCTTCATCAATCTGGTTTCTCATTTCATCCCTGACCCTTAATATTGGAACACCCAGATTGCTCTTCTGAAATCCAATAACTTTTTGAATAGCTTACCTGACATATCCACTTAAATATCTGAGATAAAACTCAAACTTACCCCAACTCTGCTCTACTCACAGTCTTCCCTTTCTTGGTCAATGGCAATCTCATTATTCCAGTTGTTCAGACCAAAAAGCTTGGGGTCCCAGGGCTCTGTTAGTTCATGACCTTGTTTCTTGGTCTCTTGCCCAAGAGAGCAGAGACATAGATAAGGATGTTTTGCTCCTAAGGTCCTTCCTTTCTGATTCCCAACCTTTTCTCTTCTCCTACCTCACAATGCCACTCTACTATAGCACATAACCATATTAAATTGTGCATGCTTGTCTTGAACATTGAAATTCTAGGTAATCTTGGGGTAAAATTATACATAGGTTATAGTTTAAATTTGCAGTTTATAGTCCAAAGGGATCTGTTTTATCAGAATCAATGATATCCAGACATTGTCCCTGATAGACCTGATTGATAATTTTAACAGGCCATACTTCCTTGGTCGCCTTTTGGCCCTGCACAGGCCCCAAATTCAATGTGTTTAAAACATCATCTTCCAGTAAGGGACACTGATAGCTATATTTGTCCTTGTTCTGGGAATACTACTTCATTCTTCTTGGGATTGTTCCTGTGCTTCCTCCTTAAGCTTCCCTGAGTGTTGCTATTTTCTTACAGGAATTTGCCCCACTGGCCTCATTTGATTGGTTCAGGGATGTCAGCCTCTCCCATATTAAGTCAAACAGAGTATTTCAAAACACTAGTTACGATTGATTGATCTATTATTCTATGACCCGAAGTGGGTCAATTAGAATCCTTTCTTAGAATTTTTGAACTTGGAAGCACAGAGACTAAAAGGCAGAGAGTAAGACTACCTTTTACTCTCTGTGCTTCCAAGTTCAAAAATAGGGATAAAACCTATTTAAAAATAGAGATAGAACCAAGATCAAAAATAGAGATAGAACCTATGGAAAATAAAACTAGGGAGCCATTGTGGTCACATTTCTAACGATGTAAATGAAAGTGGTCTGTAGTGAGAGAGAATGAAACCAATGTCCAGAGAAAGGCAGGTGAAAGGTGTAGGACGAATGATATTTCAGTCCCTGGATGTAGTTTTCCTGAGGCCTAGTTGTATTTCTAGCCTTTTGGAGGTCTTAGTGGAGAATCTTACACTTTATATCACAGAGACCCATTGCTAACTAGCTTAGGGGAGAAAAAAGAATTTTTTTATCTTATATGTCCACTTATATGTCCATATAAAGTGATATTTATCTTATATGTCCACTTATATGGTTGGGAGGGAGATTAAAGTAGCTAACATGATCATTAAATAACCAGGCCTCTGTTTATGCCTGGAAGTGACACTTCAGAACAGCTGGATCTTTCTCTCTTTTTTTAATATTATTTTTTTATTTGAAAGAAAGAGAGAGAATGAGAGCGAGCACAAGCAGGCAGAAGAGCAGAGGGAGAGGGAGAAGCAGACTCCCCACCGAGCAGAAAGCCCAACGCGGGGCTCCACTGGATTTCTTTTTATCCATCTCTCATCTCTGCTTGTTTCAGCGTTTCAGTTAGTCTCAATTGAACTTCATGCAATTAGGCAATTTCTAGGTTGCTGAGAATGAGAGTTGCAAGCTGCCCCAGTCTTTCATCCTTCCTACACAGTGACCCCAAAGACAAAAGCTCTCTGCTAGTTTTAATAGAAAGTCTCATGAGGGCCCTTGATTGGCTCAGCTCATGTCTTATGAGCTACCACTTCTGAGTTAATCACTCTGGCCAAAAGCATGGGGTACTCTAATTGGCCAGACCCAGTTCACATGGTACATCTGTGTGCATGGGTAGGTCAGACGGGGCTGTGCTCAAAACCTGAGAACCTTATTAGAAGGGATATTAAAAAATGTCCTAAGAAGACTACACTGTAGCTATCATAGTTCACTACACTATTGTCGTACACTACTACACTATTAATCCTTTCTTAGATTTCATGCAGCAAGAAAAACCACTTTT
The DNA here is from genome assembly GCF_002288905.1 of Enhydra lutris kenyoni. Classification (NCBI taxonomy): domain Eukaryota; kingdom Metazoa; phylum Chordata; class Mammalia; order Carnivora; family Mustelidae; genus Enhydra; species Enhydra lutris. The sequence goes on along the minus strand of NW_019154087.1, from coordinate 49,845,278 downwards.
CTCCCTAAGCCAATTGAGTTATTTTCTCTCATTTGCAATCAAGATTCCTAATGAATATACACTTCCTCATCTCTTTTTCTTCTTAGGTGCCCATCTCCCTGAATGCAAGTGTTTGCTGAATCACCTTTTTTGGACATGTGGCAATCTTCTTCAATTTCTGCCTATTTCTCCCTCTCTATATTCAATCGAATATCCTATATGAGTTCTAACTCTAAAATATTTCTAAAACCAATCTCACTTTCCCACCTTATTGTCACAGCCATTGTTCATGCCTTTATCGGCATCTGCTTCATTTGCTCCCTTAGTTTTCTGCCTTTCAGTCTTGTTTCTTTGCATTCTATCCTCCACTCTATTTTGCAAGTAGAATGGTGGTGTCATTTCCCTGTATAAAATTTTCTCTTGGCACTCACTGCCATGAAGCTGAAAACTTCTTGGTGATGTGTACAGGAGCTTTTACATAGTTTTGCTAAGTGTCCCTTATGTGTCTCTTGGTGTTCAGGTCTCAGTATCAGTTCTTGTGTATCACATTTACTTGGCTGCCATATTATCTTTGCTCCATTCTTTTCAGGTATTGCTATCCTGGTCCTAAACTCTAATCTCATAATTAGGTGTCTTTTATTTTGTCTTGGAATGCCTTGATAACCTGAGTCCTCCTGCCTTTATTGTTTACCAGGTTTAAAGCTAGTATTATATATAAATCACTTATGGAACTTTTAAGAAGGTCCTTACCCAACCCAGACACATTGCATCATAAAGATCTTTTAAAATGCTTTTCGGAGCTTCAGAAGCAAATGGTTTGGAGAAGCACTCATTTGACAAACACTATGCTTGAGCCTCTTTCGCTACTGCCTGCTCTTGAAGTTTTCTGATTCCTCTCTGCTACATTGACTGGATTCCTCCACTTACTCTTGAGACTTCTGACTGGCTGAATCCAGCAACCTAGTCATCTCTGCTCCGAACCCTTCTGCCATCAACCAGGAATCAGCTATTTCAATCGCTGACCTCTCCTATAGTTATATAACCCCTTCATTATTCCACATTCTTGATTTTTTTCTGTCTATTCTTGCTTTATCATCTATACTTCAACTTCTAGTTCAAATGTAAATTATTTTTCCTAGCTAGTTTGGCTATGTCTCCAATCATAAATTCTCCTAATTTGAGAGCCCTGAATTACCATTGCTAGATATTCACTAGCATTTAAAAAATCATTATAAAGGTTCCAATTAGTGGTGTGCTATAGCTGAGGGCAAATTGTGTATATCTCTTCTAAACTTCATATTCAACAAAACTATGTTGTTTGAAATTGGCTATGGTGAGGATATTTGCATCACAGAAATCAACAAATGCTCAGAAAATGCTACTTTCTTCCCCACTGAAGGACTGGTAAATGTTACCAGCATGCCACTATTTCCAGTGGAAGCTGAAGCTGTGGGAGTCCTTGTGCCAACCTAGAGTAGCTGGTTTAACCCTTGTAGGTAAAAAATGTATATACCATGAACTAATAGCAGCTAAAGGCAAATGTGGGCTGAGCCTGGATGGTTAGTGGTCTCTAGACCTTAAAAAGTAGAAAGGTAAGCTTCTAATGCTGTTCCAAATTCATTCTCCTCCTACACTGATCCATCTGAACTAATGGCAACAACATTCACAAGGACCTCGCACAAGTTATTTAAGCAATCTTCATAGCAAGTTCCTCATCTATAAAATGGGAATGCTAATAACATCTGTCTCATGGGATTATGAGGATTAAGTGAATTGTGATTGGCAAAAGGCTTAGGATAATGACTGACACAATCATGATTTCCTGAAATAGTATGTAAGTGTTTAAATATCGTTCAGTTCAAAACCTATAGAATCAGCCTTTCCTCCATTCTTTCTCTCATACCCTATATTCAAACTGTCAGGAACCTCAGCTTGACTACATATATTTGGATATGACCTCATCTTATCACCTCTATTGTGACTGGTATGGGAAACAAAGGCAAAAGAAAAATTCAATTTCCTTACTATTTACTGCCCATTGACAAGTTCTTGAAATGGACAGAGTGACATTCCTCTAGCAACTCAGCTGCCTTGACATTACTACTTTGCTAAGGGCAAGGGGCAATCTTAGCCCAACCCCAAAGATCCTGTAAGTTTACTTCAACATATAAAAATTCCTTTGGAAACTTACTTTGTCTCTACCCCTCAAGATACATGTTGGCAATCAACCTTCAAGCATATGGCCCAGTGATACACATCTGAAGAGTCTCATGACTGAGTATTTACTAAACAGTAATAAATCACCTTTCCTTACAATAGATAGCTCCATCAGGATCCTGGAAACCATGTTTTTAATCAACCTGGGAGGCTTATGCTATCCGTAACCCCCTCCCAACTTGAAAGTATATGATGGGCCACTCCTCATGACCTGATCGCAGCTCTTTCTGCCCATGGGTCCTGTGACCATGCTTTGATAAAACCAGATTTTTGCACCAAAGACATATCAAAAATTCTTTCTTTGCCATCAGCTTTGAACCCTGACATCTTTTCTACATCATGACCACCTTAGATCGAGACTCCATCATTTCAATCTGAATTATTTTGGTGGCTTACAGATGGTTTTCTGGATTTCACTCTTGTGGCCCCACAACCCCTCAGACTGTTCCTAAAATAACAACCAGAGTGATTCTTTTCCATCATTTTTAGACCATGTCTACTCCTTATCTGAAAAATTTCCAGTAGCTTCCCATTTCCTTAGGAGTAAAAGCCAAAGTCTTTATAATGGCCCATAAGGCCTTGAGCTGTCCTCTGACATCTCCTTCTATTACATTCCCTCACTTAATCCAGTCTAGCCCCCCACCAGCCATTATATAATGGACTAAGAGAAGGGAGTAGAGTAGGATTGTGAAAATAAGAATGGGTGAGAAAGCAAGAATGGACATAGTGAATGAAGTGATGGCATATGTGGGGGGTGGGTTTAAGTAATATAGGGCAAAAAAGAAAGGGGTAGAGAAGGAGCAGGTCAACAATTCTGTCCAAAGCAAATCAAGTAAAAACAAGATCTGTACCCAGCCACCTGGAAATGGGCCTAGTATGAAGGAGCCAAGAAAACAGCCCCAACTAATACCCTGCAGAGAACCTGGCAAACTTGAATGCCCCTGAGTCCTAGGTAGAAACAGGCCAAGTGTGGGCTGGCTTTGTTGTAGAAGTATTCAGTGTGAGAAAGCCTATGCATGTCTTGACAAAAAATATTTCCAAACCTGGTGGTATGTAGAAAACACTCCACTAATAATATTGACTTCCTTCTTTCCAGAAAAATGATGGGAACTGAATGTTCCTTGGGAGCAGCTGGGAGGGGGCTAGGATGAGGGCAAGTGTTTACACAGCAAAGAACAAAACTGTGGCAAACAAGGCACTGGGAAAATGAGGCTTGATCTAGCTCATGGTTAGACTTCCCTTTTGAAAGAGACAGGGAAGGCACAGACCAAGAACAGACAACACTGAGTGTCATCTTTAAAAAATCATTTTGGTAGAGCCAGGACTGTAAACCAAAGAAGTAGACAGTTAAAAACAAAACAAATTCTAAAAACAGATCTTTTGCTTCTCCAACTTAAAAACATGGCATAAAAGAATCTATTGGAATCCTACAACAGAATCGGGGATATCCTGACTATTGTCTTATAGTCTAAACTCACTTCCTGGCTCTTCTTTTCTGGTGCTGATTTCAGTCTATATACCCTGTTCCAGTTGGTATGTGTACTTTTTTGTTTTGTTTCTCATCCATGTGCTCATTGTTATCTCTTCGTTTCTAAGATTCAATACCCCTTAGGATTAGTGGGCTGTGCCTTGTCTACTCACAACCCACTTTGCTTAGGTCACTACACTTTAGGTCCTGTCGATATCATTGCATCTAATATTTTAATCTTTCTCTCACAGCCTTGTCATCACCTGCATCTTCCCCATTTCGACTTCTTCCGTTCCATGTCCTTGAGTTAAGCCAGGTTACCCACAGATATATACCCGTAGAGATAGACTATGTAAACATGTATTTCATGGAAGGATGGAAAATTCCATCATAACAAATATGTCCACCAAATAAAAGATTCTGGTCAAAGCTTCATTTTACACTATGAAAATCAGTTCCAGCCGAGAGCTTAGGACCTGGTAATTAACCATTTCTGCTCATATACAGTCAATGCTGTTGGTTCCCCACCTAGCTTCCCACATAGCTAATGTATCCTTCTCCCAGGTGCTGAGAGTACTAAAGCTAAGGCTTAGATCTATAAATTTTTCAGAGAACAGCTTTTGGCTGATGGGAGTTGCCTCAGCAAGATATACTTGGGAAATTATGCTTCTCTTCCTCTATCAGTCTACCTGGATTTGATTCCAAACCTCACATTTTGTGTAGGGTGGAGATGGGGAAGAAGCATCCCATGTAATCACCACACTCGGTTCTCCAAGAAAGGTTATGTGTCTGTGACCTTGTGCTGAATGAATGGTGCCAATTAAAATGATCCTTCCTCCCATCTTGAAATAAAATTTACCTTGTGACTTGGAATTTTTAGTCAATTCAAGCATGAAAACCTTTTTCCAGCTCTGATTAGGGGATTATTTCCAGATGAGAGCTCTGATACATCTCTTGGACAAGCTGTCAAGCCCATACTTTATCCAGAACGCCTTACCCCAGTAATGACTTGCATCTTTTGAGGTATTATACCTCCAGACTTATAAAATACAGGTAGGAGGTAGTATGTTAGTCCCCCACATCAAATTGCATTGATGTGAGGCTCTAGAGGGAGGTATTGGATTCCGTTTCCATGGCAACTGCTTCACTGCTCAAGGGGAAAACAGGACAGGAATTGAAGTCTGTGTTAATAGCAGCTCTAAAAATAATCGGTAATGTGTTGAAACAAAGTGAAATACCCAGAAAGCAATAGGTAAAAATTATAACCATGCAGGGTGGGATTGAACAATATGGTGTTGTGCAAATATTATTACAACTACAATACGTTTACAAGATGGTTGATGACAAATACATTTCTGAGAAGAATTAGTTATTAGTTATTTTAGTTGTTCATTCATTCAGGTGACTATTGAATACTGATTATATATGCCAGCTTTGAAGTAGGACCTGAAGATACAGAGATATGTCAGTACTGTCTCTATCTTCCAGGTTGTCATGGTTTTATAGAGATAATAGAAAAAACAAAATCCACCACAGTTATAATGGATGTTTTGCATGTCTACCTAACGCCATTTTGTTTCCCATTGTGTAGCAGCCAGGAAATTAAGGATTTGTGTGGGATGAATATCACACCCAGCTCCAGAGGCAATTCAGTATCATTTACAATGGTTATCATTTCAACAATAAGCATGTAACCAAGTTGTAAACCTATATGACATACTTTTATCTATAGTGATTGTTTTCTGTACATAACTGAGAAATCTTGTTTGATGGCTGTGAGATGCTTGTTCTTTTTTACCTAGATGTGAAAGAGGGATCAGGCAGAGTCCATTGCTTCATGAAGCCACCTTGTGATCAGGAGGAAAGTCAGCCAAGGATGTAGCCAAAAGGACTACAGAGAAACTTAGCCAGACATGAATGAATTGCATGGAAGCCTACTTTACTTCCGGATGTTTGAGTGAAACTAGTCAATAACATTTCTTTTTGTGGAAACTTCAGTAGGGTTTCTGGGTTTTCTGTTGCCTGAAACCAAGAAGAGCAACCAACTAATTTCAAATGACAATACCAGTGGGATGAGTGAAAATAATGGAAATAAGTAGAGGGAATTACTGAATTTACAGAGGAAGAATATATCAAGGGAGGAAGAGGAGGTAATCTTTAATCTTGGAGAAAAGAGTGCAAAAAAAATCAATTTTCCTGTATTGTGTGGTAGACAGTTCAACTTTTCTGTCAGCATAGTGCCTGATTATCTAACTTTCTAAGATTGCTAACTACTGGTGAAATGGGTCTCTTCTAAACCATGAACCTAAAGAAACTTCAGCTCAAGTGCCCATCACTTACACTTGCCCCTTTGGGCTTGGGGGTCAGAGTAGCAGCCCCAGCTGCACATTAATGATCTGGCTGCTCTAACTTAAAGATCACTCTTTAAAATCTGGAAGCGTCTCTGGGCTGTGGAAAGAACCTAGAAGTCCATTAAGAGATGAATGGATAAAAAAGATGTCTATACATATCTCACATATCTATAGATCTCTCTCTCTCTCTCTCTCTCTCACACACACACACACACACACACACACACACACACACACACACACAGGAATATTACGCAGCCATCAAAAATGAAATCTTGCCATTTGCAATGATGTGGATGAAACTAGAGGGCATTATGCTAAGAGTAATAAGTCAATCTGAGAAAGATAATTATTATATGATCTCACTTAATATGAGGAATTTGAGAGGCAGGGTGGGGGATCATGGGGCAAGGGAGGGAAAAATGAAGCAAGATGGGACTGGGGAGGGAGACAAAACATAAGAGACTCTTAATCTCAGGAAACAAACAGGGTTGCTTGAAGGTAGGGAGTGGGAGGGATAGGGTGGCTGGATGATAGACATTGGAGAAGGTATAGGCTATGGTGAGCTCTGTGAATTGTGTAAGACTGATGAATCACAGACCTCTACCCCTGAAACAAATAATACATTTATGTTAAAAAAAAAAAAAGACACAGTGCACCATTGATATTAAAAACCAGCAACATCAACAAGCTGGATGTGAAAAATGCTCTGTGATTGGAAGTTCAATCATCTGAATTTCTGTCCCCGTTCTACCTCTAACATAAAGCAGCCTGAGCGAGCGATGGACTTTGAATTACTTTTTTACATTACCAATCTGTTTGGCAATATGGAAGTCAGCAAGAAAGATTTAAAAATAGTTTAGTTAACAAAGTATAATTTTAAAATGATAGGAGGATCTATATCTTTGGATAATGCTGCTGACATATAAAGTTAAATAAGAGAGAAAGTCTTGTATAGTGAAAACCTCACCTAATCTAAATTCAAGAATTCTGATTCTGGCTGTGCCTTATCTGTGCCTTTCCTTAGGTCATTTGCTTGTGCAGTTGTTGATCTGCTTCTTCTTTAAAATCAGTGTGTTATAAAAGTTTATCTCTCAGACCTCTCCCAATTTTAAGCTTCCACTGTAAAATACAACTATGCTTCAACTGTTCAAACTTTATAGTGCTTCCTTTATATAAAATGTTTATCTGTAATAATCCTTCCTGAGGTTTGTAGCATTTCTTAAATCTGAAAAATCATAGCCATTTTATTTTCAAATACTGCTTTAGTCAGATTCTATCTCCTTTCTTTTACACCTCAGGTTATTCTTGTTTTAAATCTTGTCTCATCACTATGTCTACTGTGTCTCATATCTTCCTTTCTATATTTCCCATCCTTTTAGCTGTCTGTGCTTCTGTTCATCTGTCTTTGTCTGACTCCCCTTTCAGTTTACAAATTCTCAGCGCCATCTGGTCTCATTTTTGGTAAGTCAACTATGAGGTGTTTATTGATAGTTTTCTTTAACATATCTTTTCTTGATCTCAGTGCATTTTTTTTGGAGCTTTGAATTGATGTCTTTTGCCAGTTTGAAAATTCTCTGTCATTATCTCTTCCAGTATTGTTTCTGCCACATTGTCTTTCTCTTTTCTTTTGTACATCTAGTTATACATTAAATCTTTGAAGTTTGTCCAATGTATCTCTTAAACACTGCTTTTATTTTTCCCTGTTTTCCTCTCTGACACTTAGTTTTTTTATATTTCCTCGGGAACTCTTTCTGATTTTAGAAACCTTGCATTTATTTTATTTAAACCCAAATAAATTTTTTATTGGATATATACATATGATATGTATCATATATATTTATCATAATTATATATATATATATATATATATATACATATATATATCAGATTAAGGATGTCCATTTGATTTCTTTTTATAGGTCCCAATTTCCTGTCGAAATTTTCTCACTCCTCATCTTTTGCTTTTTTAACTTACCAATCCTAGTATTTTAAAGTCTGAGTCACTTGTGGATTCTTTATCTCTCTCTCTCTTTTGAAAATCATTATCTCTGCTCTATAGCTTAGGAAAATAAGACATATCATGAAAAATGAAATCCGCTGTATAATGTGTAATATAGTCACAGGTCTTGATATAGAATTTGGTTCCTAACCATCATTTCCCACACTTTTAAAAAAGATTTATTTATTCACTTTAGGGAGAGAGGTGGGGCTGAGGAAGAGGGAATCTTAAGCAGACTCTGGCTGAGAATGGGGCCTGATGCAGAGCTCTATCCCACGACCCTGAGATCAAGACCTGAGCCAAAATCAGGAGTCAGCCACTCTTGGGACCCCTTTCATTTCCCACATTAAATCAATAAACATTGCTCCTCTTCCTAAAATGTTATCCATATTAAATATACTGAAATAAACATTAAATACTATTAAATGATGAATATCTCTAAATCTCTCTAATTTCTTTGTATTCATTAACTAGCACTCCAGAGTAAAAATAATCATGGTTTCCTATTTCTTTAAAATATTGATTGAAAAAGATTTCCAATTCTGGAAGCAAATTAAAAACTAATGGCGTGGTTTTAAACAAAAATATACCTTAATTATCAAGCTAAAGCCATGACAAAAAAAAAGGACATTGTCACTTGATGTTTGTTTAGCATCGAATCAGACACTCTTAAATTAATTCTAGCAGAAATTCTGCTAGTTCATGGACTTGCCCACAGCACATCAGGGAACCACTAATATGCTGGACGGGTAGAAAGAACAATAGCAGTAGAACATCTTATTTTATACAGAAGCGGGAATTGTTTTGAAAATTTTTTCTTGTTTCAGCAACAAGATTATAATCCTTCATAATATGGCATATTTTATTGTTTAAAAAACAAAAGAAGCAAGTGAGCACCATAATACACTTGAAATAAGAAAGACTGCTATAACTTTCTCAGGAACAAAGTTCCCATTTCAAGCACATCTAGTAACTCTCATTATTCATTAGGACGATTTCATATACGTCAGTTTACAAATAAGCAACACTTTACAAAAGGCTCTTACTTACTACATAGATCTCAGGATAAATGTGTTTATACTTTGAACAGTCATGTGGATACCATAAAAACTATAGCACATTATAGCTTTATAGTCATGTGAATACTATAAAGATTCCTATACGTGGTGAGATTTCTTGCCTTACCTCATAATTTCTTTAATCTCTTTTTACAGTGAACAAGTAATTCTAAAAAGTCTGAATCCTGTAAATATAGGTCAACTCCTGGCTAAAGCTGGAGCACCTCTCAGCAATTAAAAATGTGATGGACAGCCATTTTCCCCCTGCCTTCTAATGTATGGTCCAAACAAAATTTATACAAGTCTTATTGTATAGGACAAGGTTTTCAAGTCTTATTTTATTTCTATACTATGGGCAACTAGCCCAAAGATTTAAAAAAAAAAAAGCGTTGTTTCCAAGCTGGTGACTACCTCAATCAAGTTTACTTTATTAGCCAACACAAAGAACTGCAAAATAATGTGCATTCTTAACCAAAGCCTTGGTTACTTCCTGGGAAAAAATGGTTGAGGTGTGTTATATATAAGGAAGCAACCTGTTAATTCTTATGCAAATATTTAATTTTCTTCTATGTGTTATACTGTTTTATGTTTGCTCACTTTTCACAATTCAGAACCCATTCCAGGCTCCTCACCAAAGCTTTTTGGCTTATAATTGCTGTCTATGCTACACATTATGTGGCCCTGGGAACCCTATGACCGCCTTTTGGAAAACAGTGTGATTTTCCTATCGAAGGTTTCTTTATGGGTCCAGAGCTGGTGATGGCTTGTAGAGGGTTTGATTTCTTCTTGTAATTTTCCACAGAGAGTTCCTCCACACCCAGGAGTGTTCCTGGTTTCCATTCTATGGTTTGTGATTGTCGTCTCCCAGATTTCTTCTTTTCCCAGTATCTACATGTTATAACCTGCTTTGAGAAAGAGGCTAGAATCAATAGGGCTGGGTAGGTGGGGTGTCTGGCTGGCAGAACATGTGATATTAGTGTATTCTGTCTTTTCTCAACCAACGGATGAGGTGTCAAGGAGGAAATGAACTCTCATAAAGAAAGAAAAGGTAGAGAATAACTTCACATAAATTACAAATGCTGTTTTGAATCTTCTTACAACTTTTTGCTTTATTCTATCATTTTTCTTTTGGCATTTTCCTGTCTTCTTCCTGGCCTGCCCCATTCTTTTTGGGGTTCCTCCACCAGAGCAATGGTTCTTAAACTTCAGCACACCTCGGATTACCTGGAGGGGTTGTCACAATACACATTGCAGAGCCTCTCCTCCAGAGTCTGGAGGCCAATAGGTTTGGGGTGGGGTTTAAGTATTTGCATTTCTAATAAATTCCCAGGGGAAGTTGATGCTGATGGTCTGGGGCCACAGTTTGAGAAACCGTGGTCTAGAGACTGTGCTTTATTATCTTAATAGTTTCATTTACTCATTCACTATTTCATCCATTCACTCACTGATTCATTCATTCATTCAATATTCATTGGGACATTACTGGCATTTAGTGGGTCTTTAATAAATGTTAAGTGGCTATGCCTTTCCCTGAGTCTCAGAAGACTGTGGGTCCCAAGCACTCTTTAGTGGGAGTGACTCAAATTGCACTGACTCTTACCCTCTCCTGCATAAAATAAGATCTCCAGCACCTCTCAGACAAGTATGCAGCTGTGTCACAGGATGCCAGGGCTTCTCACTCAAGAGCTTATCACCCAGTCAGTTCTGGTTACCACATTCCAGCTCCTCTATGTTTCCTGTCTGTGCAGCTACTTAAGGCTGCCACACCACTGAGCCTGCTGCCGCCTTCCATGGGAAGCCTAGGTCCATGTGCTGCCCGATAGTGTGCCTGAAATTGGAAGGGTGGGGACAATGGCCTGCTCCCTGACTCCACATCACATTTCCTTGCCTGGAAACAAAAGCAGCCAGCTGATGCCTCGATATCTTCCAGAACAATATCTGGAACAATATCCAGAAAAATATCTCCATTCGTGTTTGCCTGTAGTTATTTCCCAGGGCTTGAATCTCTAGATCTGGGAAGGTGACAATGGGTGAATGGGCAGGGAATGTGATAATAACACTTTCTGTCTTTTCGAATCCAGCTACTCTCAAAAGTGCATGAAAAATGCATGTGCAGTTTTCACAACCCCACATCTTCTCAGATACGCCACACGTGCCTGAATCCCAGTGGAGACACAGCTGAGTTTCAAAACTACTAGTGCAGATGAAAAAAGGACCCCAAATTTCTCCCTGCCTCCTTCTGCTCTTTGAAGGTGTTTGTTTACAACCCCATTGCATTTCTAATAGGACAAATTTAGTCTAGCCAGGGGGACTTCCTTCCTCTAACTGTATCTGCAACTCATTTCTTTCAGGCAAATGATGCCTTAGGTGAAGAGAAAAGAAATCATTTGTAGCCCTGTGTAATTTTCTGCGAGGAGCCTAAGGATTAAAACAGCTTTACCCAATCTTTACTCTTTATAGAAGTCCCAAACCACTGCTGCTTGGGTTTCCGATCCTAAGCCAAGAACGATTGAAGGCTGCTGCATCTGGCCTCGTTTCCGTGTGTGTGGCCTGGGATTGGAGGTGGGCGGCAGAGCGTGGGGGCTTTCAGCACTCACTGCTGCGGAAGAGGAGCTCCATTGTTTAGATTGTCTAGGGGCTTTTAGAGGGAACTCAGAGGGCCTCTTATTTACCTGTCTTCTCTTATTCCATGAAGACTCTCTGCATTCTTAGGTTTCAGAACTATGAAAAAATGCTGGTTATTACAACATGCGGAAATGATCCAATTAGCCAGAAATGAAAGAACAACAATATAACAATATAATAATATAAATACACTATTTCAAACATATGTCAGACATATGTCAAATCGGCTATCATACATTTTATTTGTTTCCTCTATTATGCTCATTCCATACAAACGTTGCACTGTTTCTCGTCAGGTGGCAGAAACATCCTGACCCAAACAAAACTTTATATAAGTGCAACAAACACTCCCGGGGAAGAGAAGCTAAATGGGTGATTGCAGATTTCCATACTGGCAAAAGGCATGGAGGCTTGTGTTCCTCTTTTCCAGGTATAACAGGGATAGAGGGGAGAACACCCAAAGCAATAAAATGTCAAGCACTGCGTTCCCTGGAACTATGCCTATTTGGTGCCCTTCTGGTCACACACGAGAGATCAAGAGATGGCATGCAGCGTCACTTCACAGATTTGAAAGGCTAGCTCTGAGAAGACAGCTAGTTCTCCTTCAAAGTGCTTCTCCTACGTATGGTAAATAGATGTAGTGGTGTAGGTCAACCGGGAAGATGTCCTTCGGAGTGACCGAATAATCAGGTGTCCAATGGAAGGGCACACATTTTTTTAATACAGCGGAACACTGTGATTTCTTTTGCATACAGTTCTGAAGACCTATATAATATAGAGCACTATTTAAGGAACTACAAAATTCTTGGTACCAATCAAACATCTTTATTTTTTTTTAAGATTTTATTTATCTTGGGAGAGAGAGCCTGCAAGCTGCGGGTGGGGCAGAGGCAGAAGGAGAGGGAGAATCTCAAGCAGACTCCATAGTCAGTGCAGAGCCCGATGTGAGGCTTGATCTCACGACTCTGAGATCATGACCTGAGCCGAAATCAAGAGCTAAATGCTCAACAGACTGAGTTGCCCAGGCGCCTCAGTCAAACACCTTTATGACAACATTTCACAGATTGTAAGACTGAGAATTCTTCAGTGTCTGGACAGGCCAGCTTGGGGCTGCCCAGGCCTGGTGTTAGAATGGATAGCAAAAATATCGTAAATTCCATATCACAAGCAAGACAAGAGGTAGTACCTAAGAACCTAGGCTCAAGCCAGGATTATAGTTCTAGAACAGCTATAGGTTCTAGAGAGTGGGGAAGGCTGTGAGCAAGGGTTAGGGACCCAGTGAAAAGGTCTGGTCAGCACAGAGCTAGGAATTAGGTGTTCCTTTGTAGGTCTGTAATCTATGTAACAAACATGAGTTCACAACAGCAAGGAAAAGCGTGATTCTTAGTTTCTCTGTGACTGGAGCCCTTAGATATTTTTCCTCTTCATTTTCTGAGTGGCTCTGAGAAGGTGGCTGAGCTTGAGCCCACAGTAGCAACAAAAGGTACACCTGACAGGAGTGGAGAAATGAGAAATGTGAGTAATGTGAATGAAGATCTGGAGCCCTATGCACTGTCCAATCTTGTCCTGGAGTTCTCCTAGCCTGAAGAAGAAGCAGTCTTTACTGCACTCAGTGCTTACAACTAGAAGCCTTGGAGGATTTAAAGATTATTTTACTGCCAGTGAAACCTTAGACTTATCCCTTGCTGGCAAGAAGGTGTTAATTTCCTTCTGAAACTAACCATTTAACTTTTAGAAAAGTGAATTATAACCCCGCACACTGGAAGTCTTTCCAAGTTTGGATTGCTGGGTTCTACCTCAGATCAATTAAATTAGAATCTCTGGGGAGGTGGGTGGGGCCTAGGTATCTATATATTTTTAAAATTTTCAATGATTTTATTTTGCTTTAGCTTCTTTAATTTTAAATGATGAGGACATCATGAACTCTCATTGTAAATAAAAATATGTAAAAAATTATTACTTCTGGGTGTGGTGCATAAACAATGAATCCTGGAACACTGAAAAAATAAAGTTAAATTAAAAAAATAAAAATTATCTGAGATCTAAAAAAATTATTACTTCTACTCCTTTTCTATATAGACGTAGAACATAAGCAAGATATAAAGTATATAAGAAGAATATTTGTTTACCTACCATCTGTTTCATAAATTGTAAGTGTATAGCCAACAAAATGTCTCAAAATAAACATCTTTTCCTAAATACCATATAGGTGGAGAAATCGAACACCACCAGAGGCTCTGGACCCTGCTCCCATTGCTTCTCATTACCCTCTTTTGCCTCCATAAAGGTACAAAAAGTTTCCCAGGTAATTTTAATGAGCCATATCATTGTCTTGTTGTCTACCTTTCTGCTTTGTTTTCCTCATGGATTTTTTTTTTTTTTAATGGAGAGAAAGTACTTTAGGTATAAGGATTTGATCTCTCTCATCCAATATTAATATCAATAACAAACATTTGCAGTGTTATATGTGAACACATATATATGTGTTACATGTGAATGTTATATTGTGACAACAAACTTTTGAGCCATTATGCATTCAAGGAATTTAGGTTTATTTTTCTTTCTTTTTTTTTTTTTAAGATTTTATTTATTTATTTGACAGACAGAGAGTACAAGTAGGCAGAGAGGCAGGCAGAGAGAGAGGAAGGGAAGCAGGCTCCCTGCTGAGCAGAGAGCCTGATACGGAGTTCGATCCCAGGACCCTGGGATCAAGACCTGAGCCGAAGGCAGCGGCTTTAACCCACTGAGCCACCCAGGCACCTCGGTTTATTTTTCTAAAATGAAATTAAACTTCTCTCTTGAGCTCGGTGGTAGAAAATACCTTTCGGTTCATTTTCAACCTGGATTGTGAGCAATAGATAGCAGTTGCTTCCCCATCCCAAAATGAGGGTCCACCATGTCAAGGGAAATAGATAGCCTGAGGTCGCTGGGGCAAAGGATGGTGACTCTGTGTATCAGACCACTTGTGGGCAATGCAGACAGGCCCACATGGGAAAGCCACCCCACTGGTCATTTTAAATGCTGTCCAAGACAAGGGCCTGAAGAGAGAATGTGACCTCAACAGGGCAGAGGGCTGCTGGAACCCAAGGGGCTGAGAAGAGACAGTCACAGTGGTGTTTTTGAAGAAACTGCAAAATGCTTACCAGATAGTCAGCTTTATATACCTGTGCTAAGCCCAGAGAGCTTATAAACCAATTCATGACAATATAAGGGAGTGGCAAGAAGTTTTCCACTGTAGTTACTACTTTTCTGTCCCTGCTACCCTTCAAGTCTGGAATAGCCAGAGACAGACCCAGAGTGGGGTGAGTGGGTATATAGGTGAGGAAGAAAGTCTAGACAGTAAAAACAAAGAAACAAACAGTGCATGGGGGATTTCCTCTCCCCCTTTTCAGTAGGCTTTTGCTATGCTTTTTGAGGGACAGCTAATTTCTGGAAAAGGAAAATACTTAAAACTTAAGAGAAATTTAAAAATTTTAACCTTGTTTAGATCAAACATTTTGATTAGTTTTCATGCAGATTGTGTGTGTCTGTGTGTGTGTGTGTCTGTGTGTGTGTGTGACTAAAATAAGTGGAAACATTTTAAAAAATCTAAGTATGACTAGAAAAACCACGTCTGCATTTTTATGCAAGGAAGTTGGAAAGTGCTACTAGGACACAATGCAAGTTTGAATAGGTAGTGGGGAGAATGAGGAAAATGGTTTTTCTTTCTTTTCTTTCTTTTTTTTTTTTTTTAGAGAAGGGGAGAGACAGGAAGTGAGTGAGTGGAGGGTATGGGGATGGAGAAGGGGCAGAGGCAGAGGGAGAGGGAGAGAGAATCCTAAGCAGATTTCCCACTGAGAGCAGAGACGGACTCAGGGGCTCAATCTCATGATCCCAAGATCATAACCTGAGCCTAAATCAAGAGTCCAACCCTTAACTGACTGAGCCACCCAGGTGCCCAATGAGAATTGTTTCTGATAACCTCTGATGAACATTCTTGTCCACTATGTTGCTTATATCCATATATTGACTACTCCAATGATTCAGTGAGCATGTTCCTAATTATATGATGATAGCTTCCCCTTTGATGAGTTGGTGATTCCCTGTCAAGCTGCCTGGGCTGGGAGAAGGGTCTCTGAGAAGTTCAGTAAGGTTCTGGGGAAATAAAAATATTGACTAATCTTTCAAATGATCATTCTGTCACCGTTACCTCATTTAACCATCACAAGAAACTTGTGCTGTAAGTGCTATTATTAGTCTTCTCTTAGGGAAACTGAGGCTAGAGAGGTAAGGCTATTTGTCACAAGGGACTACAGCTAGAAAGCCAAGGATGATTAGGAGCCAGTCTTTTTCCCTCTGGAGCCCATTCTCTAAATGGGCTTTAGCCTCTACTTTAGCCTCTACTACTCACTTTTGAGGCTATAAGAGGAGGCAGTGTGCTGGTCTTCTAATAAAAAGACTTCTGTTGGTGTGAGGGTCAGTCAAGCAAATTTACCAACTCATACAACTCTCGTCTATTTCCGAAACATTTCTTTACTGAAGAAGTTGATTTAGAAACAGCCAGTGAGGCTTTTTCCTGTTATAACTTGGCTTCTGCCTTTAATTTAAGAAGCACTTTTAATTTTTGGAATCAGGTCAGTTATTCTTCTCGGTATGTGAGAATAATATCATTGCAATATAATTTTTTAAAAGATCTTATTTATTTATTTGACAGAGAGAGATCACAAGTAGGCAGAGAGGCAGGCAAAGAGAGAGGAGGAAGCAGGTTCCCTGCTGAGCAAAGAGCCCGATGCGGGGCTCGATCCCAGGACCCTGGGATCATGACCTGAGCTGAAGGCAGAGGCTTTAACCCACTGAGCCACCCAGGTGCCCCGCAATATAATTTTTTAAAGATTTTACTTGTGTATTTGAGAGAGAGAAAGTGAGTGAGAGAGAGAGCATGAGCAGAGGGAGGTGCAGAGAGAGAAGCCGACTCCCCGCTGAGCAGGGATCCTGACGTGGGACTCGATCCCAGGACCCTGGGATCATGACCTGAGTGGAAGGCAAAGTCTTAACTGGTTGAGCCACCCAGGCACCCCCAATATCATTATAATAAAACAACTCTCTCATGGTTTCCTTTCAAGAAGTTAACAGTTACTACCTAGAAAATAATTCAAGTGAGCTTTAAGAGTTTTGGAACACAAAGAAAAATGCTTCTGGAAAAATGCTTACAGTCTCATGAAGTTTAGCCAGAATCCACAGGTACTTCTAGACCATTGTCAATATTAGAATTGTTCCTCTCTTTTCTCCATGTGGCAGAACTTTTAAAAAAGAAGACAGGAGTGAGTTTGAGCATTAAAGTAACAGCTGTATTATACTTTTTGAGCATTTTAATCACTTGGAAGCTTATTCTTTCCTTCTATGTTTCAATCCCCTTGATCTGTTTTTTTGCATTATAAAATGTAGTATTTTTACGATTCTACACCATACGCTAATCTCTTACTGGTCCCCCAGTATCACAAACTTCTTTTCCAGTGAGACCCGCAATCCCTATCACCTTCCTACCTTCTGATTCTATCTGCCTTTGAAGCAAAAAGAATGAGCTTAAGTGAGACCCAGAGGTCATCAACCCTGCGTTTGTGTCAGGACATGCAAACTCCCCAAGCCAATTACTAACCTGTTTTTAAAGACAACCTCCAATCAGAGGGAATCCATGACTTCTTTTTGTGAGCCATTGCACCGTGTAAGAGCACTCTATAAATGTCTTCCTCTATCTGGGTGCACTCTTATCTCACCGGTCTATTTTTTTCCTCATTTAAGTTAACCCTTTCTTACCTTTTTATGAACCTCTAGGCCTTCTCAGAAGTGGTGGGAGACAAATGTTCTGTAAACAGTCAAGACGGTAAGATGAGTCGTAGTCGCTGGGAACTTTGGTGCTCTACTCCCCCGCTACCCAGGATGGACAGCAGGGTTATGGCATTCCTCCTTTTATAAGGTATTTATCCTGCTGCTGCTTAGCAAACACTTTGAATCCTTTTTAACACCGTGAGACTGAAATTTCTGAGTCTGTTTCCAAACAGGACACTAGAGGGCTCCCAGGGGTTAAAAATAAGTGGAAAATTATTTGATTGAACACTGCTTCTGTACGGCTTTGGCTTTTGTTTTTTTCAGATCTTAAAATTAAAGTTTATTTTTTAAACTATTAAAAAAAAAACAAAAAAACCTTGTGTGTCTTAAAACTGGGTTACCAACAGCCAGTTGACAAGTAACCGTTTTGCTTTGCAATCAGGAGTTTTCAAGAGAGCTTTTAAAGCTGAGCTGAGATATTTGAAATGTGGAACACTCTTGACCATGAAATATGTTCTACTTACATGCCTCAGCCTTTAAAAGTTCTTTGCATTACAGTCAGGGATTACATTCTTCCTGGAGCCAAGCACGGGGCCAGCTGTGTAAGTAAGGTTGCTTAAGAGTTCTTCTTTTTAGTAATGTTAAAAAAAAAAAAAAAAAAAAAAAAAAGGAGAGAGAGAAAGCTAGAGATCCCTTTATTTTCTTTCAGCTGACTTTTGTGGGAAGAAAAGGAATGAAAGGCAGTTGAATTTGTGTTTTGTGTTTCTGTGTGTGTGACTGAAAAAAATGTAACTTCTTCTGAGATATATGGACATTTGGCTTTATATCGAGAGCATTCTTTATGTAGAGATGATGAAACTTACAGTGAAGAAAAAGTTGCACCATCAGATTAAGAGAATGTTTCTGAATTTGAATGTTAATACTTGGTGCTTCTGCCCAATTTGTAATGCAGGACTTTAAAAAAATAAAAATGGGATGGCTATAGATTGTTTTTAAACACCGTCTATCCCTTGTCTGAAATAATTTCTAAATTTCAAAAAGGGTTTGTCGGATTTTAATGCTTTTCTTTCAGAGTCAAATTAAACTACTTTAGCTACAAGTTATAAAATATTCTTGGATTTGCATGGTTTGTTTTCACTAGTTTAAACTGAATATCGACTCTATATTGTCCTGTTTCTCTTTTTAAACGTAATTAAAAAAAATTCATGGTGGTGGTATTTGTGAAAGGAAAGGGCTACTCTTTTTCTTTACTGTTGAAGAGGAACTGAACTAGTTTGAGATTGTGACTCAGTTAACTCTGTTTCCATTCATTCCCAGAAACAAGCCACACTTCTCCTTGGGGAAGCTGATAGGAGTTTAAAAGGTTTGTTGCCGCGAGTGTCAGAAACATTCCCAACTTCATCACCAGCCCTTTACTTCCACCTCTACCCTACCCACTGGAGACCACTTATATACCTAAGAGGAGGCGACAGCTGAATTCAGGAAACCATGCATCATGTCAGCAGGAACCAACTGCAGACTTTAAACTCTGTTCAACATGTGGATGCAGCAGAGAAATGACCTGTCCAGACAAGCCAGGGCAACTCATAAACTGGTTCATCTGCTCCCTGTGTGTCCCGCGGGTGCGTAAACTCTGGAGCGGCCGGCGCCCAAGGACCCGGAGGAACCTCCTGCTGGGCACTGCCTGCGCCATCTACCTGGGCTTTCTGGTGAGCCAGGTGGGACGTGCCTGTCTCCAGCAAGGAAGGGCAGCAGAAAAGGGGCCGCACCAGAGCCGCGACACCGCCGAGGCACCCTTTCCTGAGATACCCTTGGATGGTACGTTGGCGCCTCCAGAGTCCCAGGGCAATGGGACAACGCTGCAGCTCAATGTGGTGTACATTACCCTACGCTCCAAGCGCAGCAAGCCTGCCAATATCCGTGGCACAGTGAAACCCAAGCGCAGGAAGAAGTACGCAGTGGCCTCGCCAGCCTTGGGACAGGAGGCTTTGGTCGGACCATCCCTTCAGCCACAGGATGCTGATGCTGAGGTGCCTGGGTACGTCCAGGGAGGAAACCTGGCCAAGGTTGGGGAACGACCCTGGAGGTTGATACGGGGCTCGGGAGTGCAAGTTGGGGGCTCAGATTTTCAGCGGCCCAAGACCCAGGAGAGCAACATTAGGATCTACAGTGAGAGCGCCCCCTCGTGGCTGAGCAAAGAAGACATCCTCCAAATGCGCCTGTTGGCGGATGGTGCAGTGGCAGGTCTTCAGTCCGCGTCCTCTAAAAGTGGAGCGCACTTGCTGGTGCTGGAGGGGAGCTCTGCTGGCTCTGTGCCCCGCTGTGGCCCCAGCCCCTGTGGACTACTCAAGCAGCCTTTGGACATGAGTGAGGTGTTTGCCTTCCACCTGGACAGGATCCTTGGGCTCAACAGGACCCTGCCGTCTGTGAGCAGGAAATCAGAGTTCATTCAAGGTAACAGCTTCACATGCTTCGTGATTTGCAGCTGTTGGGGATTTGGGTTGATTTTCCTCTTTTCCCTCAGTCTCTCTTTCGAAATGATTTTCTCCACCCACGTCTCACATTTGGACAGCAGCAGCATGTCTTTCCATACGTTTGGCGTTCTTTATTTTCCCAACTTTGGGAGGATATGAGCGTTCCAGGGAAATGCTGTATTCAACATGCAAGGGTAAGCCCACACTGTGTAATCTTTGCTCTCCTTTTCCCTCACTGCACTTCCCAGTGGCTTATTAAATCTAATTAAAGCCAGTGGCAATTTGCATGATGAGAAGAGGAAGCCGGGTGGAGGCAAAGAACTTGCTGACAGTCAGGCATATTATTAGAGAGGTTACTATGGAAGTAAGTAGAATTTCATTCCTTAGGAGTTTTTAAAAGTAAAAGGGAGAGGGGGTTATCTTTCTTCAGCAGATGGAAACTTTTTAAAAGGCCCAGAGACAGACCATGTTAGATTTGACCCTTTGATTTTTTTTTTTTAAAGATTTTATTTATTTGGGAGAGAGAGAATGAGAGAGAGAGAGAGAGAGAGAGAGAGCACAAGAGTGGGAGAGGGTCAGAGGGAGAAGCAGACTGGAGCCTGATGCCAGACCGGATCCAGGGACTCTGGGATCATGACCTGAGCTGAAGGCAGTTGCTTGGACCAACTGAGTCACCCTGGTGACCAGACCCTTTGGTTCTTTTACAATTGATTTAACTCCCTTAGTTTTACAAAGAAAATGAAATGAAACTAGGTAATTTTTTCAGTATATACTAACTAGGTGTATGGTTTCTTCGAGCCCATGACTAAAATTTATTGAGCTTGATTTCTAAGATTCTGTCAGGTGACAAACATTTTGGCAGGTTCTGGGTTATATAGCCAGTCACTTGGGTGTCAGGCAAAGGGGCTTGTCTGTGGCTATATGAAGGATATTTTCTGAATCTTGAGGCTGTTCCAGGCTTTGAATACAGTGTGGGTCAGTGGTTTGTGTTTGAAAGCAGAATAAGCCCAGAATTTGCTGGTGTGAATCGAGACTGGCCCAACAGACTAGAAAGGACCACAAGGGAATTATAAGCTCAAAGAATATTTTCTTATTTTTTGTCATCATAAAATTTAGCATTTTATGGAGTCCAGAATGGAATGGATTAAAATTCTTGGGAGTGGTCAAGAACTAAGCTGTATTTTCAACAGCTTTAGGGTTATAATTTAGTCTTAAAATGGTACTTCTAGAAGTACCAGTGATTTACTTACAAAGACTTGACATTCCTTACTTATCCTGGTCCATGTTTAAGTGCTTCAGTTTCACAGGTATGTTTTGATGTCTCAAGTTCACAAAATAGTCCACCATGATTAGGCAGATGTGCGATAACCTCCCAAACATTTAATAAAAGTTTGGTTAAAACTCATTTTTCTTGGGTGCTCACTATTTGCTAGGCATTATACTAATTGATTCATATAGTTGATACATGCTTGACCCCATATTTCTCACAACTAAGCTATAAGGTAGAGCCTACCTATAAGGTAGGTTCTGCTTAAGCAGAACTTAAGCTCTAAACCACTGGGCTTAGGTGACTGTATAACTTATCATCCAAAGCAGATCACCCTGGAGTAAAAGAAGATACTGGTGAGCATGGAGATAACAGGCATCTACCAAGTCTGTCTTGGCAAAGTAGGTCATAGCATAGGGTCACTCTTATTACCCTATACTGCCATTCACTATCATGTCATAAAGGCCCCTGGGTAGAGAAGGTGAATAGATCCTGAGGTATGGTACTCCAATATGGTACTTCCTTGGGATACTCTTGGATGGAAGTTGGGAGAATTAAGTAGTGGGTAGGAACTTGGAACTGTTCTGCCTGAGTTTGAATTTACCAACCATGTGAGCCAGAAATGTTACAGTATCTCTGAATGCCTCAGTTTCCTCAGCTGTAAATAAAAGGACAATAGTACTTACCTGATGAAGTTATTGTTAGTTAATACATGAAAAACAAGTGGAATGAGTGATTTTCACACAGTAGATCTTCAATAAATATTGTCTATTTATGTTACTACACTAGACACATGAGGTACCAAGTTCACCAAGTTACTTACATGGCCTCCAAGCCTCATATATCATGTCTTTATATGACACAACCAGGTCTAGAGCACTGGTCTCTTGATTGTTGAATTAAACTTTTCAATATCAGGATTCCTTGTATATACTTATTCTTCGCTCTTTGCTCTTAATATCCAGGATTTTTTAAAAAATATATATTTTATACACACACACACACACACACACACACACACATTTATTTATTTGTTTTAGAGTGAATGAGATAGAGAGGTGGGATGTGGGGCAGAGGGAGTGGGAGAGAGAGAATCTCAAGCAGACTCCCTGCTGAGCATGGAGCCTGACACAGGACTTGATCCCACAACCCCGAAATCATGACCTGAGCTGAAATCAAGAGGTGGTCACTTAACCCTCTGAGCCTCCCAGGCACCCCTGAATATTCAGCATTTGTCGGGATCAAGAGGGCAGTTGTATTCAATTTAAAGGATGGGTTTTATAATCCCAATATATCTTGGTATTGTTCTCTCATTTTGACCTAACCGGTGATGAAAAGAAACAAAGTTATATCAATATGACTCTCAGTGTGATGAGTTACCTAAGATTATATCTCAAACAATACTAAATCTCTCTTTGTTTTTTTTCTTTGATACCTTCTATGTAGTTATTTAGAGACATAAAATCAAGCCAATTTCCTCAGGAATCTGTGACATGATTTAAATATAGTTATGAACACTCTACACAATATAATTCTACTCATGTAGGCTATTATATTGGTGTAAAGTGCATAAATAGATCAGTGCTGGTCATGGTAGGAGATATATAGACAGTCTTAGGTTCTTGGTATCTCTCTCTATCCACCTATTTCTAGGCTTTTCTTGACATGTCTTTCCTCTCCTGATTTCCACAGAAGTGTGTATTTTCCTCTAACTCCTCTTATTCTTCTTTTGGTCCGAGCTTAGATTTATTTCAGGCTCCCTGTCTACCTAAGGAGATGATAGATCTTACCTAGTTGCCCAGGATCTATTTTTGGTTCATTTATTTTTTTTAAGATTTTATTTATTTATTTGACTGACAAAGATCATAAGTAGGTGGAGAGGCAGACACAGAGAGAGGGGGGAAATAGGCTACCCACTGAGTAGGGAGCCAGATGTAGGGCTCAATCCCAGGACCTGGAGATCATGACCTGAGCTGAAGGCAGAGGCTTAACCCACTAAGCTACCCAGGTGCCCCTCTGGTTCATTTTATATCATCTCTTTGTATTATAGTTACTTGTTTAATCATCTTTTCATTCCCACTAGTCTCTAGGTCTGTGAAGGCAGAGACATTTCCTGTCTTGTTTATCATTTCTAGATCCTAGTGGAGAATCTGGCACATAGTAGGTGTTCAATAAATATTTTTGAATGAATGCAGGAATACATTCTTGGCTTGTTCTACTGATTTTTTTAAAAAGATTTTATTTATGTATTTGATGGATAGAGATTACAAGTAGGCAGAAAAGCAGGCAGAAAGGATGGGGGCGGGGAAGCAGGCTCCCCACTGAGCAGAGAGCCCGATGTGGGGCTTGATTCCAGGACCCTGAGACCATGACCTGAGCCGAAGGCAGAGGCTTAACCCACTGAGTCACAGAGGCTCCCTGTGTTCTACTGATTCTTAACGGTAAATCTGTATTTGCTTCCACTTCCAATACTCAGGAGAAAAGTACGACCATTTTTAGACCTAAAGTCATGCTGAGATTTCTCCTGGAGGATCTTATAAAGAGCTCACTATAGAGGTAATGAAAAATGTCTTTGGCAGTCTCTGTGTTATGCAAATAATGAGATTTATAGAGCTTATTCTTGTGAGGACCATCAATGTGGTCTGCTGGTCTTACACTGTAATGTAATTTGATAATGAGTTTTCTGTAGGAGGAACTGTTGGATTATTTTAGGTATGTATTTCCTCTGATGATCTGGCTTGGTCTAAGAATAAATTTTTTAATATATGGGAGATTGAGTGGCCAGAAAATCCTGTAAGTAATCCTGCCCTAAGTGTTGCTTCTGTTCTCTGACTTTTGATTAATGTTTGTGAAAATAAATTCATGCCCAGTACCAAGAACATAGCTAGTCTGTATTATGAATCAAATACAGATATTTGGCTTATCTCGGTAAATCTTTTGAAGAAACCTTTGCAGTAGAAAATTTTTTTAACGAGAAAATCCAATGCTACAATTAAATGGTCTACCTGCCCCCAGCCTCTCAGGTGAATCTTTCTGTTGATTGAGTCTGAAGTCTCGGTTATAAAGCTCATCTTCGGGTTTTGTTTGTTTGTTTGTTTGTTTTTAAAGATTTTGTTTATTTATTTGACAGACAGAGACCACAAATAGGCAGAGAGGCAGGCAGAGAGAGGAGGAAGCAGACTCCCTGCAGAGCAGAGAGCCCGATGTGGGGCTCGATCCCAGGACCCCGGGATCATGACCCGAGTTGAAGGCAGAGGCTTTAACCCACTGAGCCACCCAGGCGCCCCTGTTTTTTTAATTAATAAAATTGTTGTGGGTGATCCTATCAGCAAAGACCCACTAGCTCAGGTTAGCTTAGGACAGGTTTTTGGTTGTATAACTTAGTGAATTGTATCTGATTCTCTTTGAATACAAAAAGTATGTATGTGAAATTCGTGGACTCACTGACCTGGTGCTGTATATCGGACCATGTTCTGACAGGTGCAACTCCAAAGATAATCCAGAAAATGAGAATGGTGTCCTTAGGGAAAAGCAAGTTTGTAATTAGATAGGGAGTACCAGTGGTGCACCATGCTACAAAATCTAGCAATTATCACTGGAACAGAGTCTCCTCTTGTGCATATCTACATGGGAAATGCAAAATTGAATGGAAATACAGCATCAAAAGGCTTTTTCAAAAAATCAATTCCTGCAACAATGATATCTTCTTCAACTGTGAATTTGTAATGAATCTACTGTTATACATCACCCAGTTCCTACAACACATTTGGTATTATATGCCAATGCGTCACTTTATCATTATGTAAAGAAGATACTATCGATACTTTAAATATGAGAATACTGAGATTCAGAAAGATTATGAAATTTGCCCAAGGACACATAGCTAGTGAGCAATGAAACTGAAATTTGTAACCATTCTGTCTGATACCTAAAACCTCCTTAAGCTGATTCTTTTAGCCCACATCACCTCTAAGATATAACTTGGTATAGTTATGGGATAGTGGCAAAAATGGGCAAATTTTAGCATGGTTATTTCTGATTTATCACTACTGTTTCTACTCAATTTCTGTTTTGAATTCAACAACTTAACATGGGTGATATTTTGTTAAAAGGAAGTATGACATATCACTCTAAATACTTCTGCAAGGTTTTCATTTTTTTTTTTTTTAATGCAAGCCAATGCTTACCAGATTTTCTTGTTTTACCATAAGTGATTATGCAAACATGACTGAACATATTGGTGTGTTTTCTGCCAAACTATCCTTGCAAAAGTCATCAATCGTTTCAAGGGTCAACAGATACTCTATGGTGCTGATACATTTAATTTTTTTAACAAAATATTTTAAACTGTTTACCTAAGATTAGAAAAGCAGACTACATCCACATGAAAGTCAAGAGCATAAGAATACCCAGCACCCCTCTGTGATCTTCACTTGAGCAGCTTTGCCAAAGCTTCCCTCAAAGTCTGTGCAGTAATATGAGTGAATCCCAAGGGACACCATTTTGGTAGCATTTAAGCATTGTACTATTTTTCATGCCCTGTATGGGAAATGCATTATGTATGCTTTATTTTTAAGATGCTGCTTTATTGCCACAGAGCTGTCATACCAAATTAAGGTAGCCTAGTTCCAGGAATTCTGTATGTCAAGGCTGCTTCCATGACAAACTGCAGGCACCCCACCCACTTCCATTTAAATTCATTGTAGATCCCAAGTTGCTCACTGTTTTTCAACTTGCATCGCCTCATCTTGTTATAAAGTAGGAGCAATCCAGTGTGTATTTTCCACTCTCTTTTTGAGGCCATGTGGGTAGCACCGCATTTGCTGGGTAATGGAGGGGTAGCCAGAGCAGAGAGATGGCACCTGCCAATTTCATGTTGTTTCAGGCTCTCAGGTAAGGACAGAAGCCTTTTGCAGGGAGTTATGAGAATAATCCAGATGCCCCCACAACCTGGAGATACACTGACTCAAAATCCTAAAGCCTTGGACATTTGTACAAACTTTCTTCAAAGATTTCTTTGGGAGTGTAGGAATCACGTTTCATTGTTAAAATCTGGATTGAAAACACATTGTGTTACCAGAAAAGTCCTAAGAGTATTTCATTAGCAACCAAATTGAGCTGGTCAGCTTAATACTTTTCATTCATTGGTGAACAAAAGTTTGCTGACCATCCGCTCAGGGTGGCACTGTGTTCCAGGATCCTTTTGTTTGTTTATTACATACTTTCCTAGACAAGTGAGGGGACCTGGTAACCTTCTCTGCTATGCTTCTGTGGCTTGTCCCTTGATCCCACACATGGCCCAGATAGAAAGGACAATGAATAGTTACCATGGTGTGAAGGATGCATGTGTTTCTCAGTTCTGTGCAATCTGCACCCTTCTCCAGTATCATAGTCATCTTTTCTTCTTTTAGGAAATATATTATTGACCACCTGCTCTGTGCCAGCTGCTCTTCTGGTCACTGGGGGCTACACCAGTGAACGCAAAAGTCAAGAATCTCTGCCTTTTTTAGAGCTGACACCAGTGGGCCGTGTGGCAGTTGGGTGGCCCGAAGGGAATCTTCATCCAGCACCGATGCCAGGATCTACTTAGAACCTTCCTGAGCTCAAAGTTATGATCTTTCCATTAGGACTGAATCTGTTTTTGTTTCTGGATCGGTCTAAGGACCACGAAGGTCCAGAGGGACTAGACAGCCTCACTCCAATTTCATTGAATGGGTGAATATTGCAGTCATATCCCATTGTGGTTGATAACATTTACTTTCTGTGTGTGTGAGGCACTGTTCTAAACATGGAGAAGAAGCCGCACACTCTGATTCAAATACCTTTGTCGTTAAGGGCATGGATTGTCATATTAGTTTTCTAGGGCGGCCATCACAAAAATACCATAGGCGGAGTGGCTTAAATCACATAGTTTTATTTTCTCACAGTCCTGGAGGCTGGAAATCTAAGATCAAGGTGTCCACAGGTTTGGTTTTTTCTGAGACCTCTTTCCTTGGCTTGCTGATAGCTGCCTTCTCTCTTTGCCCTCACATGGCCTTTCCTCTGTGAGTGCCTTGCCCGTGTCTCTCTGTGTTTCAATCTCTTTTTACAGCAACACCAGACATTTGGGATTAGGGTCCACCATAATGGCCTCATTTTAACTTAACTACCTCTTTAAAGGCCCTGTCTCCAAATACTATCACATTCTGACGTTATTAAGGGCTTTCACATATAAATTTGGGGGGAACACAATTCAGTTCATGCAACTGACAATCCGGACTAACTGAGTTTGAATCCTGATACTGTAGTCACTTGTGAATCAGGTGGCTGTGTTACCTGGGATAAATTAACTTAATTTCTGTGCACCTTATTTCTTCATTAGTATATTGGGGATGATGACAATAAAAATAATGATGGTAACAGTACTTACCTCATGAAGTTGTGAAAATTAAGTGAGTTGATATGAAAAAAATATGTTTTTCATATTAGCACTTGGGTGGCTCAGTGGGTTAAGCATCTGCCTTCATCTCAGGTCATGATTCTGGGGTCCTGAGATCAAGCCCCGAATCAGGGTCCCTGCTCTGCGGGGAGTCTGTTTCTCCCTCTCCCTTTGCCCCTCCCCCTGCTCATGCTCTCTCTCACTATTCCCCTTCTCAAGACACTGATCTGGGGTCTGGAGGAGAGAGACAGATTTCCAACACCTTCATTTTCATTATTCCAGTGACTCACAGGGTTATGGAGACCTGGGAGTGGACTGTTGAGCACAAACTAGATAGAACCAAGTCATGGAAGCTTCTGCATATCCTCGCCTTTGTTTGTCAAGTTTCTTTCTGATCTTTCTTAACTCAATTGGGAGTGAGGGCACTTCAGTCACAGCTTACTGTGAATGGATGTCCCATTAACCAAACTTCGATTCTGAGCCCATTGACCATTCCTTGGAACTTCAGGGCTATAGATGAAAATTGAGGGATTCTGAAAAATTCATTCATTCATTCTCCAACATTTTTTAAAAAAGATTTATTTATTTGACAGAGAGAGAGAGAGTGAGAGAGAGCATAAGCAGGGGGAGTGGCAGAGGAAGCGGGAGAAGCAGGCACCCTGCTGAGCCGAGAGCCAGACACAGGGCTTGATCCCAGGACCCTGGGATATGACCAGAGCTAAATGCAGACGCTTAGCCAAATGAGCCACCCAGGTGCCCCCATTCTCCAATATTTTTGAGTGCTTGCTTTGGTGCAGATATCATGTCAGGAGTTGGAGGTCCAAAGGTAATTATGAAATAGTCCCTGTTCTCATTGAATGCTCAGCTTGGAGGGTAGAAGTCAGCTAAGCAACTGCACCATATAAAAAGGGTATGATAAAGACCTCAATGGAGATATTTTGAAGAGATCTTGCAGGCATAGAGAAGGAAAATTTAGCTCAGAATGCGTGCGTAGGGGGGTGGGTGGGGCATTGTAAAAACTTCTTGAAGAGCTAGTGTCAGAACTGGATCTAAAGTCAATGTGGGTGAAGTGAGAGATGGGGTGGGTGTTGGAAGGGTAGAGAGAATAGATGTGTGAAAAACTTGTGAAGACAGAGGTGCTTAGGAAACCTCAGAGCTCTGAAGGAGATAGGGTTTGGGAGGATTGTGGGGAGGGGATGAAGTGAGATAAAACTGTGGTACTCCAGAGTGGCTGGGTTTGATGTCATGTAAGGACATGAACTTTATCTTGCAGATAATGGGGAATCATTGAAGTGTTTGAAGAAGAGGAGTGATATAATGAGTTTTGCATTGTAGGAAGGTCACCCTGGGCAAGAATTCATGGCTCCTTTATCTACATTAATAAAAATGAAATGGCCCAGGACTGGGTCACCCTAATGTGACCAGGACATTGTTTATAAAATGTGACTGTTTTTTGGAGCCTGGCACAGTGACCACATCATCACATATGTGACGCAGATGTGACACTCTCAGAAGTCACATTTGATTTCTGTTTTCCTAAATGGAATATTGAGACAGGACTTTTCTGGGAAATTTCGTTTATATGTATATAGCAGAAGTCCAGGGCAGACCTAGAAAGCAGAAGTTTCTGTCCATTAGTCAAAGGTTCAGAAAAGAGAAGCACGCTGTGTTTTTAAAGTAAAACTGATGATTTAGATTGTTAAGTAGTTTGTGATGGCAGAAGTCACAGGACATTCTCCTTTCCTATTTCCTCAGCTTCACACTTAGCTAACTCTTAAGGAGATATGGAAATTATTTTAACTCAGTCCAATCTAGAGGAAGCAAGTTATAAACTGAAAAACAGTTATGTAAGTAAATAAATGTTTTATTTGTTGTTTGAAGAAATGTCATCTGAATTAGCCAGAAATCTATTCTGAGATAGGACTTGGTTGGCTATAGAGAACCTATACATATGAAATCTATAGAATTCTGCTTCTCTTCTGCCTCTCCTTTCTTTAAATCATAAAAACCTAAGTTTGGTTCTTTTAAATATTTGACAGGGCTATATTTTCAGTATTTCACTGGATTCTCACACAACCCTGAGATAGATTTGGAAGGTACTCTTCTCATACCTTGGGGAACTCAGTGCTTTAATCAAGGTGGCTGAGGGACTTGATTCATGTTCTGTGGAGATGAGTGATCAGTCAGGAATAGAATCAACATTTGTGATTTCTTTTTCTACCACATTGCATATTCTTAGCTCTTTTTCAGCGAAGTTTCTTTTCCTTATTAACTGCGACATTTCGGCACATAGCTATTCTAGGGCACAGTATTCCTCCGTTTCTTAACTTTGCACTGACAGCTCAATCTTTATGTTAGTCCTTCACTTGTTCCCTTCAAACACTTGTTCAACTGGCAGATATTTTTGTCTGATCATCATTAGGTGTGCAACTTCTCTGCTTCTGAGGCCGGGGCTTACCAGGGATGGGGATCTTGTAAGGCTTCTATGTTTGCTGTGTCTCACTGAATTCTTTCCGTCCAAAACCCAGGCTCTAATAGGTCCACTTGAGGACAATTGTAAAAATTTGTTTGAATAAGTAAATTAACAATATCTAAAACCCCGAGCGGAATTAAAATTTCATCAACTCCTTCAAATTGTCTTCTCCCTCAGGGCTGTCCCAGCATCTTCTCTCACATTCTCTGACTTGTTCACATTTACCAGCTCTAAGCCGAGAGATCTTACCTGCTTCTTCACTTCAGTCTAATACTTTTAATTGCCAAAATCCTACTGGGAGAGGCACTCTAGAAAAATAGAACAGACAGTACTTAAGGGATCATTAACAGCTAGACACCTGCTACACTATCATTGGAGTTACAGCAACACCAATAATTGCCTTTAGCAATTAGAGATCCAAGGCATTAAGGTTTCCCTCCAATGCACTGTTGATAGTTGTTGTGGAACCCAACAGAATTCATTTCCTATAACAAAGATGAGTCTAAAATTTTGATTGGCCTTTGTTTTCTTGAATAGATTTTGGAGAGTTGTTTTTAATGAAGGGCTCTGAGCTGAGCTGCCACTTCCCTTTTTGTCTTGTTCACAAGGAGTCTTGAAACAGTCTTGGAACTTGGCCCATATGATAGAAAGGGACCTTTGATTTTAGAACTCCAGAACGTTTTTACTTATTTTTGTTCAGTGACAAATGCAGACAGACACTCATAACTCCAGCCAGCATGCTTAGTGTTCACCTGCAGTTCAACAAAACCAGGCAGCCAGTGTTCAAAGTGAAGGGTGTTTAAAAATTCCAGACAAAGGAGATCACGTAGAGAACTCATTCTTAGTGAATTTTCACGTTCATCTTCTCAAAAGGATGTCTTCTTTGTGCTTTTGGGTAGAGAATGACTTGGGAGAACATCAAAAATCAGAGGAAATATTCAAATTTTGGAAAAAAAAAACAACTTATGCGGCAAGTCGCATTTTTTAAAGCAGCTGTATAACCTTTAATTCACACGAACACCCACATATCTTTTAAAACCTGCTTTCTCACCACTCTGACAGTTAGAATTTTATCTCTTCACTCTTAAGATTTCTCTGGAGAGTGAAGTACTGCATCATTTTGACAAACCTGAATGTGAAGAGATGAATGCTCCTCATCTCTGAAACACTTCAGGGTAAGTTGCTTTAACCAGTTTCCTGTTTTCAGAGGCTATTTTTCTGTCATCCCTTCAGATCTATCAGAGTTCATTTAATTCTTCTAACAGTCATATTTTATAAAAAGTGGAATTCTTTTCACACTCATACTCATGGCTCTGAGATCTGGAGCCATTCTGACTACCACTATCATCTGGAAGGACACCAGTGTGTGCAAAGGACCCACCCCACCCACGCTCAGCCTGAGAATTACTACTTGCCCTGCTTTCTTCTTGCTTTCTGGAAATCTCCCTTGCCTGAGGTACACAGATTTCCAGGAGGGCAGGATGGAATATCTTTATATTATAGTCAGCATTCAAAATATTTTGCTGAGGGGACATGGATGGATGTGGAGAAAACCCCAGAATATTAACTGAAAACCAATTACTCCTAGCAGCTGAAAGCTCCCTTTGGCAGTTCAGGAACAACTTTTTAAATAATAGTATAGAAAATGTATCATTCAGAAAATTCGATGTGCTGAAATAGAGAAATGGCAAATAAAATTCAGTATCCTTAAAGACTAGATCAGAGGCTGACTCACAACAGTCTGCAGGCCAAAGATGGCCCCTTTATTCCATATGCTGTTAGGTGATATTCTTTTCTAGTCTACTTTTCACTAAAGCTTCATGTGTGAGTCTCAGATTCAACATCTTCATTTGGCAAGAGGCTCAAGGCTTGGATTTCTATTCTTCTACAAGGTGGTACAAGTATTTCCCCATGATACAACCTTGATATTGGTTTATGGTTCACTACCTTGATTTTTCCTTCCCATCCCTCCAAAAAGTCCTCTTAAAACTATGACTCTGTTCCTGAAGTGGCTTGTGAGCTACAGATGCTTTCTCCAATTTGAAATTGTTGAAAAAAATCAAAAGAACAACATTTCTTATGACACTTGAAAATGATTTGAAATGCAAATTTCATGTCTATAATAAAGTTTTATTGGAATAGTCACATCCATCTGTTGATATATTGTTTTTGACTGCTTTCATGCCACAGCAGAGTTAAGCATTTTCTGGGTCAATAGTTGTGATGGAGACAAGGCGGCCTTCAAAACCTAAAATGTTTACTACCTACATTTGACGGGGTGTGCTGACCACTAGGCTAGGTTATTATATGACAGTTGAACTGATGCCATTTAAAAATATTTAATTGTAAGAGAAATTTTGTGGTAAAATATTTAGTAAAGCAGTCATGACAAACTGTATAATACGAGACAGTTCCACATAGTTTACCTTCCTCACATAATTTTTGCCTCTTCCCCCAGTTGAAATGTAAACGCCAGGAAAATAAATAGAAATTGGCATTTATTGATTAATTGATTTAGGTTCAGTTCCTAGAACTATGCTTGGCACATAGTAGATGCTCCATATAGAAATGAAGGTAGTCAAAGACTGATGAATTGTGTCATTCCATCATGTCTCTATATAGTAATAGTTATAGCAGAAGTTTCTGGGATGTGCATATACATTAGGCATCAGGTTGAGGACTTCAAATGTAAGAGCTCATTTAATCCTAAAAGCCAATTTGGGAAGGTACATTCTCACCCCCATTTTACAGAGGATGAAAGCAAGGCTTAGAGAGATTGCTTAACTTGTCTAATGTTACAAAGCTAAGAAATAAGGTGACCAGAATTCAAAAGATCTGTTGGATTCCAGAGCCTAAGCTCTCACCAGAAGTTCTACTTCTTAAGTTTCTAAAAACAGTGTACATTTTGAGGTGAGAAAGAAAAGGATGAGAAAATACCAGAAGTCAGTATATAAATCACAGAACCAATTACTAAGCTCCTATCCGGGGCTTATAGATGATTTTTGTTTTCTTAGTTTTACATGCTAATGTTTTTCCACATTTCCTGAAATGAGTAGATTTGTTTTTAATTGCTTTAAAAATAAGAAACAAATGTCTTAAAGGAAAGAAAAATAGCCCAGAAGGTTAACTGTTTCAATTGTTTATGTAAAT
Source organism: Enhydra lutris kenyoni (assembly GCF_002288905.1). Lineage (NCBI taxonomy): Eukaryota > Metazoa > Chordata > Mammalia > Carnivora > Mustelidae > Enhydra > Enhydra lutris. The sequence continues at coordinate 49,811,991 of NW_019154087.1, read as the reverse complement.
CATTTCCCTATTTCTCTGCGGGCCTCATGTGAATTGCTGAGGAAACGGCCTGCCTGTCTGTCTCCTGTATTGATGTGTGTTGTTGAGGTTCAGGATTAGGTTTCAATTCCCTTTGAATACTTCCTAGCCCTGAGAATCTAAAGTGCCATCTGTGTATAACTTTAGTCCAGAAACATCGATGGGTAGAACTCCTTGGTGTTTATCTTTCGAAGTCTGAAGTACACATGTCTTTGCAAGTGATGTTTTGTCTTCCACTCATATTTGGACTCATATTTGGTAGAGACATTGGTCTCTACCTGTCTCCCACTCATGATGGATTGCGTTTACCTGGGCTTTACTATTATTATTATTTGTTAAATTGACGTTGTATTTGGAGTCTACTCATTTAAAATTATATTTATCTTCTACCTAAGAAAACAATTAGTTTTGAGCAGCCCCAAAACTATTTAGGAAAGTCGGAGGAAAGAAAAGGGGAGATGGTGTTAAAAATGAAGTTCTTTAGTTTAGATCTATGTTCTTTCTCTATTTTTTTTTTCTTAATTGTGTGTCAGTGACTGTGGCATGCTTCCCCAAATCTAAAGGACTTCCTGTATAGAAGTCCTAGGCTGAAATTCCAAGGCTAAAAGGAAGAAGATTTTTCTTTCGAATAAAACTGGAATGCAAGTGATCTGAACGATCAAGTGAACGCTACCAAAGTTATTGAGGTCACTGTAACAGCAAATTCAAAAGAGGTTAGAGAAGACGGCAGTTTCCTGTAGTAAAGACCAGACAGAGATAAGAACTCTACAAAAGGCAAACAAGCAAGATGGTAAAATAAATGTCTTGAACCAAAGGAATACAGTCATAGATCAAGAGCCTCTCAGGTTATTTAAAAGGACTTTTAAAAATTCCTGTGATGTGTCTTAGACATTCCAGTCATAATTTCAGAGGCTTCTGTTGTCCAGGCCTGTTAAGAATGAGTTAAGTGGGCTTTTCCAGATCTTTGTGACTTTTTTCCCCCCAAGAGCATCATTCTGATTTTTAACTTAGAAGCAAAGCTGCTTAACATCATCTGTCAGTGACTTTATTTGGCAGAAATGGGGGCTGGAAAGTGATGTCATTTGTTTTAAGCTTGAAGTATCATTTAATGGACCTTTGTGATCTTCTCTGTTTATAACTTTACTTGGGCTCATCATTCTTGGTACAGTCTAGCAGTGGCATTTCTAAACTCTCAAGAGTGAGACAAAAACAATTAGTATGACAGTTTTGTTTTTTTTTTAACGTATCGTCTGTGTGCATGCAGTTGAAGAAATGCATTTGCTTAAATGCACTTTGTGAGGTTATGTGTGAATAAATGATCCATTACCAAGAGCACTACTGTTTCCACCAGAAGAGAAAAAAGTTTCCATCCTGCTTCTTTTTTATTTCTTTGGAAATTATGGTGGTGGCTGGTGTGAGCCATGCAATTTCACTTTTAAATTTGTGACTTCCAAAAATTCTTTTTCTGTAGCCCCAGAAAATCAGACAGTTGTTATTACATATAGAGAGCAGCTCCACTCAGACATTGAATAGACGATTATAAACACCTGGATTCTTTCCCTTATCGTGGTGGTTGCTTTTAGAAGTGGAATAAAACCACTTTAACCAGAGGACATTGTTATTGGTAATTAGTGGCTTATTCCTGTGCCACATCAATAAAACATCTTGTCTCAAAAATCTTTCATTTCATTGCCTAACAGGGACCTTGAAATATCATCTAATCAAACTCTTGCATTTGGGAGGTGAGAGGGCGAAGCTATGAGTGACTGTCTAAAATCTCACACTGAGTCATGCTGAACATGCTAAAGCAAATTTGTTTGTTTGTTTGTATTCTATAGATGGCCGACCATGCCCTCTCATTCTCTGGGACTCATCTCTATCTCCAACAAGTAATGAGACCCACTCTTCTGTTAAGCTCACCTGGGGAACTTACCAACAGTTGTTGAAACAGAAGTGTTGGCAGAATGGCCGAGTACCTAAGCCTGAATGGGGTTGTACTGAAATACATCACCACGAGTGGTCCAAGCTGGCACTCTTCGATTTTTTGTTACAGGTAAGCTTATCAGATCAAGTAAGGGGTGATCTAAGGCTGACGCTGAGTTATATAAGGCTAATGCTAAGGAATTTTCTATACTTTGAATTTTCATGAAGCCAAAGTTTAAGTTCTATAGTGGCATTTTGTTATATAGCTTACAGCCACCATTTCTCTTGTTTTCTTTCTAGTAATTTTTTTTGCAAATATTTAATTAAGATTGGACATTGGAGAATAATAGAATGATAAATATTGACCTTCTGTATAAGTGAGTGACACGGAATATCACAGATGTCTTATAACTCTTGTCCCCTTTTGATGAAGATCTCGTAACTCTCTTCATCCCCTCATTCTGATTACTGCTTTTCCTTTCCTCCATTTTAGAAAAACCTGTTGGCTGCTGTTGTTGTGTCGCTAATTAATACTTTGTAGAATTTAGGACTGTCTTAAGACATTTGCAAAACATTCTCCTTTTGTTAATTCCTCTGTGTGTGTGTGTGAGTGTGACATTTTGGGAAGGAAATAGAGAGAGGTGAAAATGTAAGAAGGAAACCAGAGTCACAGACTTTCAAGGGATTAGGAACTTTCAAGAAGAGGATGATTTATGGGGTCAGCATTGCAAAACCACCAGTGAGAACAGAGTTGGAGAGCAGGGCATTTGACAAGCAGGCAGTCAGAAGTCACCAAAAACTGTTGTAAGTACAGCTATGAGGTTCAGACTGGTCTAAAGCATTGTATATATATTATCTCATTTTTTTCCATTTAATTAACATGCTAACTCTGAGATAGGCATCTTCTTTCCATTTTATGGGTTGGTAAAAGGGAAACTGAAGTGTAAAGAGGCTTTTATCAAGAACTGTGGAAAGTCTGAGATCTTACCTTTCTCGAAACAAGCTAATAGATTAGCCAACCACATGTTCATAGATGGTAGCAGAGGACAGAGACAGACAGATGACTTCATTACTCATGGTATAGCAAATGGAACTAGCTTCATGCTCCTTTGCCCCTAGAGTCCCATTGGGATGATACAAAGTAGCCTGGTGAATGCTGCATGTAGGGGTTTGTCACTACAGAGGAACTCTAAGCTTAGGAAACCCCCAATCTTATAAGAGGTTGCTAGCAAACCTGTCCAACATTGCCCCAGAAGGAGACATTATCTTTATTATCTTAGTCAGCTGATAAATAAAATCTGACTTCCACATTAGTGGGAAACAATCTTTGTATTTTCCAAGGCTGTTTGCTATAATAACATCCTTGAAGAGACAGTGCAAAGTAAAACCTGATCTAAGATGTGCAGAAATGCCATGGAGAATTGTTTCTAAAGAGTTACCTAACTTGTTCAGTATTACAGAGCTGGTAAGTTCCCAAATAGAGATTTCGGCAGTTTTGGCTGACACGAGATTCCATATTTTTGACCATTATTGTATGGCAACTACCAAGGTATCTTTAGGTTAATAAAGGGGGTTGGTGTGATAAAATGTATTAGCAATAAAATGAAAAATGAGGGCTAAGTAGGTAAAGGTACTTTCTATGAGGCCAGGTGTTTAGGGGAGTGGTTCGTAGAGAGGTTGAAGCTCCTGAAAATGATGACTAGAGGCAGGAGGGATAGGAGAGTCATGAATGTGGCAGTGAAGTCTATAAGAAAGGAATAACCTTGAGGTTTGTAGTTGAGAACATAAGAGCTAACCTAGACTGAATTAGAGGGAAAACCCTTTTAGAAGTGTCTATAGTGATGTTTGTTTTAATTATGGAAACTTCAACTAAATCTCCACCCACCTTCTGTCTTTGTTATTCTCCTTTCTATTGAGGAAAACTACAATTATCATTCAACAAATGATAATGTGTTTATGCAGCACCTACTGTGCATTACACTGAAGAAAACTGACCCAGGGGTAGCAAAATAGTAAAGACAGTTATCCCCTCTCCCTATCCCACATTTGGGTTTTTAAAAAATTACATAAGAAAGTATAGTATGAAACAAAAATAGATCCATGTAAGAAGGGCTGGATGGGATAATATAAAATTTCTTACTGATACGAGGTTAAAAAAAAGAGAGAGTGCTTTGCCATAAAATAGTAAAGGAGGGAGAGTTTGAGTAAGATTGCAGGCTATAAATGATAAAGAGGATAGGCACAAATGTAAGGAAGGACATGGGGTTGACAATGTTCATAGGATATTTAGGGCATCCTATATATACTATTTATCTGAAGGAGAGTCATTTGGGGGAGTAGTGATGCTCCCTGCCTATAAGAGATATGATAGAAAACAGAGGAAGAGAGCTTTTATTCACAAGAGGTATGTTCGCATTGTAACCTTTGTGTTCATTACCTTGACTGAGCAAGAATGAATTCAAACTGACCCACAGTCTCCTGAGAGCATTAGCAGCTTTTGTCATTGTGCCCATTATCCGTGGTCTTGAGGATGAATGTGGACACATCACTATTATAAGTTTTCAAAGAAGACAAATATTTTAAGAACTTAAACTAATACTGTTAATATTCTAACAATTATGTGACACTTGCTATGTGCTTGGCACAGTTTTAAGCACTCTCTCTGTACTGAGCACTGAGATACTATCTTATTTAATCCTCATAACAGTCCCATGAAGTGGATCTTATTATTATTCATATTTTAGAAATGAAGAAATCAAGGCAAGGAGAAATTAATTAATTTGGCTAGAGTTACAGAGCTTGTATCCAATAGAATCTGTAGTCCAACTGAGGAATTCTGGCTTAAGAGACAAACTTATAAGCAAAGCTTCCTCCTATTCATTTTATAGGGCAATGATGCCATCATCTTTCAATTTCTCAAGTCAAAAATTTGGGAGTCATTTATATGCCTTGTGATACTTACCCTCATATCCATACAATGACCAAGTCCTTGAAATATCTCCCCAATCCACCTTCTTTTAGGTATGGCTTGTGCTCGTATCTTAGTTCGGGCTTTGTCATTTCCTAACAGGATGAATTCCTCCAGTCCACTCAAACTATATAAGCCAAGATCACCTTCGGCTTGAGATACTGGGCATCAGGCTGCTGCTAAATCTGCAGGAACAGATTCTATTGGTAGATCAGTTAGTTCTATTTGTAATCTACTCCCTTGTCCCTTCTGCCCATAGCAGCTTGTGAAGGTGTCTTTCATATTCCTCATAATCCATGAGGATGTGATCTCTGCAAGGCTTTACTGGAACTTAAGTTATGACACCAGTGGGAGTTCCCAGTTTTGGCTCTGCCTAAAGCATTGAATCTAAAAGTCAGAAGTTAATTTGATTGTTAAGAGTTAATTTGGTTGGTATCTACCAAAGTATATCAAATTGTATATATGAGGATGGCATCTGAGAGAATAGACTTACATTCTTTCATTCATCCAACATTTACTTGCTTCCCACAGTGCAACAAACAAAAGACTGATTTCTTCTAGATGCTGCAGCATTTTATAATTTTATCAGTAAGTTAGAAGAGCAAGTGTTTTCTTCTTTCTTTCCAACCTTGGGAAGTGGAAAACTGATTAATATTTTTACTGATTTTATGGAGGGTAGTAAGGTCTTGCTTATATTTCCAGTTTTTTCATTATGAGTGAGATTGAGGATCTCATACTTTCAAATATGCATTATTTATAGTTCATTTTTTGTGAGTTGCCTGTTCATATAATTCCCATTTTTATTGCATTCCATAGCTTTTCCTTATTTATAAAAACATTTTGTATATCATGAAAATTATTATCAATCCTATATATCTCAAATAATTTTTTTACTTTGTTGTTTTTCATTTGACTTTGCTCATAGTAGATATTACTCCAGAGAAATTTTACATTTTTTATAAGGTGATATCTTAGTTGACCTTTTTACTTTCTGTATTTAGCATCATACAATTTTTATAGAGAGGTGTTTGTTAAAATGTTTGCTGAACAAATAAATGAATAAATGAACATATGTAGGCCATTTTTCATGAGTACTACAGTAGTTATCTTTTATACAATAATCCTCATCAATTACACTGAGATGTTTACTTTAAAGAGAACATTTTTTTTTAAAAGATTTTATTTATTTATTTGACAGACAGAGATCACAAGTAGGCAGAGAGGCAGGCAGAGAGAGAGAAAGGAGGAAGCGGGCTCCCTGCAGAGCAGAGAGCCCGATGTGGGGCTCGATCCCAGGACCTTGGGATCGTGACCTGAGCCGAAGGCAGAGGCTTTAACCCACTGAGCCACCCAGGCATCCCGAGATGTTTACTTTAAAGTCAAATATATGCCTTATTTAAATGGTGATTGTGAATGTGTTGGGAACGCATTGAGTAGAGTTTGTTAACAACTTTAGAAAAGTTCTGCCTGAAGTAAACTAAAATCACTTGTTCTATGATGCTACAACAAGGCAAGGGAATACAGAACCCAGTTGTTAATTTTCTGTACACAACATTCTTTTTGTTTTACCCAATTAACAAATCTACATTCATAAAAGCTATGCCATTTTACTGGGTCTATAAATGTGATAGAGGCACAAGTAACCTTTTATTCTTGAAGCGTGGGGGTATGAACTGCAGAGACAAAAATTCACCTCCGTTAGGATGCCAAAGAAGAGTATTCTAGAGAGAATCTGAGTTTCTAAGACTTGGGAAATTTCTATCAAAAGGTCAAATAAAATAATAGGAAAAGATTTAGGATGTATAAAACTTGCTTTTTGAACTCGTAGATAGTCTGTATAATGGTTAGGAACTGAGATTCTGGAACCAGTCTGCTACAGTTCAAACTAAATGTCCAATACTAATTTTTTAACATTGAGAAGTTATTTAACCTCTCTCTACCTTGGTTCCCTCAGGAATAATAATAATGTTTATAGAGAAGGTTATTGAGAGAATTCAATACATTTACACACATGAAGAATTTAGTATAATGTCTGTTACATAATAGGTTCAGTGAGTATTACATGTTAAGAAATTTATTATTCAGAAATAATAGTAGAGACTAATACCGATAAAAGAACTAAAGTATTTTACCTTTATTTTTATTCATTAAATTGTAAGTCATTCCCAAATTGTTATATTTTCTACTCTTATAAACTTATATTAGAGACCTTAGTCCATTAAGTTTTAATTGTTTTTGACTAGTCTGTCTTTTTTAATAAGCTGTGAATTTCTTAAGGGCAAGTCCCTGTCTTATCCAAGTCTGTAACCTTTTCAATTAGTAGCACAGTAGCTGAAAATGTCACACTCAGGGCGTTATTTTTTTGATCAAAGGAAACTACCTAGTTATATTAAAATATTAAATCAAAAGTGTCCAATTAAAAATGTTAAAAGTTGAAGCAACAAAAGTGTAATTGTAATAAAGAAATAAATTTTGTTAAAATAAGAGAATCAGAAGGTTAGAAAATGAAAAATCAAATGAATAGAAAATATTTATATTTTTCCTATTTAATGGAGTTATTTGTGTACTTATATATTCTAAGAATAATTTTATTTGATGAGCAATTAAGGAGTGTTTAGATAAGGAGTACTAGCAGAGATTTGTTTTGGGAGATATTTTCTTCCACCTTCAACAAAACAAATTACATATATTTCTTTCCACTTGGACTTGACAGACTTTTTTGGGCCCTTTTCTGTCCCAGACACTTGGCAGGTTTAGTGCTGGTGATAAAATAGTTGAGATCCTGTCCCTGACCTTGAGTTATGCAGTCTAACAGCAGAGACAGATAATCATAACAGAATGAATCAGGTGTCATAATTAAGTTTAACATTCTTTTGAAACAAATAAGATGCTACTAGTTCTTCGAGATTTGTAGAGTGTAAACAGAGAATATGACATTTAATCTAGAAACTGAAGACCTTGCAGAAATCAAGTGAGTCCAGGAGACAGGAAGAGAGTTTCAGAGAGAGGGATTCTAACAAAGGGCAGAGTGGGAAAATCCATTAAGTAGTTTTCCCCAGGTGGCTGTGAGTAATAAACTTATGTTCATAAATTCAACAAACAACAATAATATGAATTGGTATGCCTTGTCACCCTAGAGTTGTCTTTTATCAGTCAACTCTCCTAGCTCTTACCTGGCTTCTAATGATTTAGTTCCTGAATATAATGCATTAGATTAATAGGTGTTAATCTTTGACCTATTCTCTTCCACTCTTCTTTCTATGCATCATTTTTTTTTCACTTAATGATATGATAATAGTAAAAGTAAAAATTCCAATCAACTATCATCAAACCAGAGAAAATATAACTTTTCATTAAAAGAATATTTGTTTCCGTGGGAATATCCAATGCTAGGCAAAGAAAGATTCCAACTGTGGCCTCCATGGTAGATTATGAAGGTCTTCCAAGCATCGCCTCCTTTTATCCCCACTACTCAGTGACCAAGGGTTTTGCCTCCAACTTTCAGAGATCACTCACAATAGGTGCTCTGACAGCAAGAGGCATAACAATCCAAGGTCTTCGACACTGGGATTTCTAATAGTTTGGGTCAGTTTTATTGTTTTGCAGAAGTAACACATTGCCGACCCAAATAGCCTGTAGCCTTGTATTTATTGTTAAGTCCAAGCAAGCAAATAATATAGGTTTTTGTTCATTTGCTAGCAAACAATGAGACGTGATGTAAGTCACATACTATCTTGTCTTCAAGTAGCAATGAAAATTATTAGCTTGGGCAATATTAGATGCTGAGCTGACAGGGATTGAGGGAGCAAAGATGGCCAAGGATGAGAGGGTTTTGAGAAGACATATTATTGCTTCTAATTATTGAAAACTTTCACAATTTGTTTTTATGATGAGAATCACAATGGTTCACTTGATTACAGAGAGTCATTTCCTAAGATAAAGGACATGGGAGTGTGATATTCTAGACATTAAAATTGACCAACTCTAAACTTCGAAGGTATGGATGTGCTAAGAACTAAAATATATCACAGTTTCTACAGAATTTTAATTGTATAAAGTGTGCTCTTTCTTACAAATGAAATTCAAATGTCTGACTTTGACATAGTTTTTACTATACACATGTCCATGATTTTTCACTAGGAGAAATTATTTTCGGTATTATTGATGCTATAATACAAGGGACTATCTTATTTTAAAAGGCCTCAGAACACTTACCAAATTATTTTGTGACATTATAATTTTATTCTTCTAAGTATTACTTATCATACGTGAGCAAATTGGCCAGAAAAGCTGGTATTTACTGGGCAGCTATGTTTAGATAGAGACAGGGGAGGTGATGTAAAAGAAGTTTACAGATTTGCTTCTGTATCAGAGAACACAAGAGATTTTTGCAGAGAAAAGGATATAGAAGAAATGGCTAACCTATGCCAAGAAAGTATGTTTATTAAGGAAGATTTTGGGTCATCTTCCTTGTTTGAGGAGGTCTGACATACATTTTTATTCATTTATTTGATTATACAACTTTAATTCATGACTATTTTAAATAATTCATCATGATTGGAGAGGGCACAAAACATTTTTATGCATATGTGGCAAAATAATACTTCACTTTAAATGACAAATGGTCATGTCAGTCTCACATACTTGATGTCTAGAAGCAAATTTGTCCCCTCATGCCCCGACAATTTGCCCTCTTGACTTACTTCTCATAATATTACTCATAATATTACATAAAATTACATAATATTACTATTTTAAGAATTGGTCAGGTCAGACATTTTTGAATCATCTTTGAATCTTTGACTCTTCTTTGAGATACACTAAACTTTGTAGTTCCTCAGGATCACTCCATTTATGTTTCCCTTTTCTTCCGTATTAATGCTATCCTAATCAAACTCTTATCAATATAGGTCTAGATGTTGTAAGAGACTTCTAGCTGATCTCTTTGTCTCTATCTTCCCCAACTCAATTTATTGTGTAAACTATGGCTGAGTTTATTTTTCCTACTTTCCTTTAAATTGTTTAATTGCTTCTTGCAAAAACAAAACAAAACAAAACAAAAACTCTAAAAAGTTCCATTTGATTGGAAAATATTTTTTTCTAATTTTAATTTTTATTTTTTTAAAGAATTTATTTATTCACTTGAGAGAGAATTAGTGGTAGGGGTGAGAAGCACAGGGAGAGGGAGAAGCAGAGTTCCCACTGAGCAAAGAGCCAGGTGCTGGCTCAATTCCAGGACCCAGACATAAAGACCTGAGCCAAAAGCAGACACTTAACTACCCAAATCACCCAGGTACCCCTGGAAAATAAATTTTAAATGCCTTAGTGCATTAGGGACACCTGGATGGCTCAATCAGTTAAGCATCTGCCTTTGGCTCATGCTATGATCACTAGAAAATAAAACATAAGCACGTAACTATTATAACATCCAAAAGAAAAATTTGCAATAATTCCAGTAACATGTCCAGTAACTGGTCTAATTTTTAATTGTCTAATAAATGTTTTATTTATTTATTTTCTTGCTTGCTTATTTATTATTTCAGTTTGTTTATTTGAACCAGGATTCAAATAAAGCCTGCACTTTGTGATCAGTTGATATGTCTTTTAATGTATAGACTCTGCTCCCACCTCTTCCTTTTTTTCCCTTACCAGTTTATTTATTGAAGAAAGCATTTGCCTTGTTCTCTAGAGTTCTAGATTCTGGAGTTTGCTGGTTTTACTTCCATGATGTCTTTATTTGTCTTCCTGTCACCTATATTCAATAGACATTGGCATGGAGTTTAGATACTTGATCCAATTTAGATTTAACTTGTTTTTTCAAGACTTCTACGAGGTTGGTGGTATATTTTTCTACTAGGAGAGTTAATGTCTGGTTGGTCTTTCATTTTTGTGGCAGTAGTAGCTATAGATGCTCAATGTTGATCCATCCATTCACTAGGCATTGAGAAATGGGGGTATTCCAACTCTCATCACTTCTTCATTTATTATTTGGAATACTTCTCTAAGGAGTAGTTTACCTTCATCTCTTACCTCTTACCTGGTTCTCTCATGGTAGATTTGATATAAAACCTGGTTGTCTAGTGGTACAATTTATATAGAGAAATGTTAACATTGAAGAAACACCATAATGTGACCTTGTAACTTCCTTCCCATTCTCATCTGCTCATCATCCATGATCTTTTGTGGCATTTCACTACTGTAGATTGAGAACCCTGTAGTTAGCAAACACATAAGGAGGTATGTGCTTGTTAACTTCAGGGTTGTGTATGCCTCTGTGTGTGTGTGCTGTGGTTTTGTTTACTTACTGCCTGTTGCACCCTCCACCCCCTTTCCCCATGGATTACTCACCACTGCTTCTACTTCCCCATCTAATGTGCAGCCTGGCCCTCAAACTCCAGTCAAATCCTTTCTCTGCAAAGTCTTCTGGAACCAAGTCAATCATATTAAGCTCCCTCTTTCCTCTGAATATCTAACATCATTTAAAAAATGTTCACAAGTTTTCAATACATTAAAATCAGAGGGCAACAATGCAGAATCATATGGATATGCAACAGAAGTAAAACAACATCACTGTTTGTTGTAAGGCTTGATTCATATCCCAGCCTCTTCAATAGTCTGGTCTGTAATCTAGGACAAGTTCATAATCTCTGAGCTTTGATTTCTTTATTACTGAAATGGAGAATGATCTCACTTCACTTGGAGATTGATATGAAATGAAATCTTTATCACATGAAATGTTTATCATGATATCTGGCTGCCTATGGTCTGAATGTTTGTGTCACCAAAATTCATACATCGAATCTTAGCCCCCAAGGTGGGGTATTGGGAGGGTGGCTTTGGGAGGTGACTAGGTCATGAAGACAGAGCTCTCATGAGTGGGATTAGTACCTTGTCAAAGAGGCCTGACAGAGTTCCCTGGTTTCATCTACCAGGTAGGGACAGAGTGAGATGTTGCTAGTTTGCTATTGGGAAGGGGGCCTTTACGAAAAACAGACTGTGTTGGCATCTTGATCTCATACTTCCAGCCTCCAGAACCATGAGAAGTAAATATTGTTTATAAATTACCCAGTCTATGGTATTTTATTTTTAATCGTATAATTGTAGCAGCGCAAATGGACCAAGGTACTGGCAAATGGAAAGTACTCAATAGAACAGCACAGATCTCATCTAGAATCACCCTTTTATAAGAATTTGAATGTATAATGCACACATAGCTGTGATTTCTTGAATCTCCAAATACTACAGGTCCTTGGACTAGGGTTCATGTCTGTTTCTCTGTGAATTTTCTGCAGTAAAGAGCTACTCATCATAGCGTATCGTACTATGTAGGGAATCATGAGATCATATAATGTTGTTTCTATGGACCAGCCATTCAGGTCAAATTGGGATAAAGGGCTGTCATTTTTGCAGAGATGAGGGCATTTCAGAGAATACATTCTTACATGTTTGTTAACTGCAGGGTTCTCACCATACAGAATCTGGGAAGCTAGTTGGGATTATATTCTGAGATTCTGTTCCTCAAGATCTCTAGTCCCTTTGTTGAAACATAAAACAACAAAAACAACAACAACAAAACCCCCAAAACTTAAAGAACAAAGACTAACATAACAAATACCATGTTTCTACCTTCTAGGATTATACTGTTAACTTTTTGTTGTTGTTGATTTTGCGTATTTGCTTTTATAATTTACTTTAGAAACATTAACACATTAAAAATCAGTTAAACTCCCCTTTGACCATCTCTTCAAGTCCCCTTCCTGCACTTTCTCTGAATAGATGGTCACTGTCATGAGTGATTCATTCACCCAATTTTAAAGGAATCTTACATGCATAGTAAGTGGATATTTGTGTGTTTTTAAAAACTTAAATACTTTAAGTGCAATTGGCCACATGCTATTCCTGTCCTTTTACCAGTTAGAGAGAAGCAGGGTTTAGGCAGGCTGTGGTTTTATGATGCCAGAAAAAGGGATGTTGTAGGAGGTAGATATTAGGGAGGTTCTATTCCTGAGAACATAGGTCTACAAGGCAATAACCAAGAAAGTTTTCCTTAGATTGAAACAGCATCTTAATATAACAAATACCTTAGGGCATTTATTTATTGCTTCTGGCTACTTTGACACCATATGAAAGACTTTGCTTGGCCTCGTAGGTGTTTTATTTAGATAGTTTACTTTATAATCTTTTGTTCTTTTTCCTGTTCTCATAGCTTAGTACTTTTTATTTTAATTTATAAACAAAAACCAGGACTTATAAGCAAACAGGACACTGCTCATGGGATTCAGTTAAATTGAACTAACTAGAAGAATTTCTATGTTCTGTCTAGACAATTCCAAATCATTCTGTGAGGCTCAGTCATCATGTGAGATTTTGTGACTTGGCTTTGAGTCTGACACGATGTCATTTCTATGCCTGGGAACTATTGTACTCTTGTTTCTCAGTGTGATTCCTTTCCAGATGTCCTCTTGGTTAATCCACACAGCCAATTCCCCTTTGATTATTCATGGAATACATCCCATTTACACATGTTTGCTCCTTCAGAATCCTCTCTTCCAAAAAGAGTCTGATGTAGGAAGTCTGTGAAACCCCCCACTTCTGTGAAGAAACTGACCTGCTAGATTGTACCTTGTTCCCTTAACAGTTAGGCCTTCTCAAAACCTTGGGGAGATTAGGAAACCAACAGTAGAATTATATTGGCCTGTATTTCAAAAGGCAAATAGTTTCGCTTTTTATGGCCGTTAAGTGGAATGTACGTCTGCTGCTAAAAATTTTCTACAAGAATATGACAGGATTGAGAAAGTAAACACAAAGGCAGTGGCCTGTGAGCCTGTGTTCTGGGCTTTGACATCATGGCTCTAGTGGAGGTCTGACTTTTAGAAACTACATTCTCTTCACAGCATCAAAGCTATTTATTTGATTTTTCATGGAGGCAACATCAAAGAAAAACAATTGTCTAGCCATACTGACCCTGGTTTATCACAGAGGCATGGCTTTTTGGCCTTTACAACAAGAATATGTTTCTCTGTACACTGATCCACTTCTCGTTAAGACTTCCCTGTGTCTCAAAGCATATTGCTCCTGTTAAGGAGCATACAAGTTCCTCAGACATCGGCTTCCAACTTAGAAGCTTTTAGAACCTACTGTCTAGTATTTATTCTCAGAGATTTCTGGCATTGATTATACTAAAGCCTTATTTGCATAAAACGTGGACTAGGAAATTGGTTCACATAATCTTTGCTCTTTTATTGTTCTGAATCAAAGGGGAAAATGGTCAAATAAGTTATATTCATGAACTTCATATTGCTAAGTGACAACCAAATGAGCATTCATGGGTCAATTCTAATTTAATTATTAATCAAAAACACAGTATATGTTATTTAATGATACACATTTTTGCTTATTTCAGCACTTGCCATGGAATTTATAAACTGTGCTGAAATTGAGTACTGCATAGTTACTATGTCTCAATCCTAAATCTTGATGTATAGATAGCTGGGGGAGAAAGATCAGGGATTTGAGGAAGTCTGTGTGATTCCCTAACCACCTTTTGATATTCAGAGATTGTTTAATATATCATTTGAGCTAGCTGTGGGATTGGCTTCCCCATTAATCCTATGCCATTGAACCACAGACAGTTTGAAACCAACCTTAATTGCTATGTTCCAGGAAAATAGGAGATCTAAGCATCAGACCTGGATTAATCCTCCAGGAAGCAAATAAAAAACCATGGATAACTTAATACACTAGTATTTTCATAGGAACACCTGAGAGGTCAGGCAGATATTCATCTGGCCTCAATATAGATATTTTTTGATATAATTATTTTTAGAAGATTTATTTTAAAAATAATTTTGCCCGACAAAGTAGACTCAGAAAGGGTTAAGTGAGAGGTGGTTCATAAAGATTCTATAGGTTCCATCTTCTTGTCAACCATATTCAAGTTATTTAATGAACATAGATAACTAAGAGAAAATGGAGCTCAAAAAATTATTACTGAATAGGACTGTTTGGGGCAATGTCTTTTTTTTTTTTTTTTTTTTTACCATTTCAGAGGGTCCATGAGGTCAACACTATTCCCATAATGGTGTTAAGCCAGTTTTTGCTTTTTTTTTTTTCCCTCTATGTTCATGTTTGCAGTAGTGGGTAAACTTGTTGGTGCCTTAGCATGAATCAAAGCTGGCACTACATTATACCAATACCTGTCCTACCCTTCATTGCCACTGTGCTCATGTGAAAAAGTACATGCAAAATACGCCTGATTCACTTAAGAATGTCCTTGATAAAGCAGTAAAACTATTAATTTTCTTAAATCTGTACCTGTAAGTATGCATCTTTTAAAAATTCTGTTTGAGGGGCGTCTGAGTGGCTCAGTGGGTTTAAGCCTCTGCCTTCGGCTCAGGTCATGATCTCAGGGTCCTGGGATTGAGCCCCACATCGGGCTCTCTGCTCAGCAGGGAGCCTGCTTCCCCCTCTCTGCCTGCTTCTCTGCCTACTTGTGATCTTTCTCTCTCTCTCTCAAATAAATAAATAAAGTCTTTTAAAAAAAATTCTGCTTCAGGGGAACCTTCGTGATGCAGTCAGTTAAGTGTCTGACTCTTGGTTTCAGATCTGGTCATGATCTCAGGGTTGTGAGATTGAGCTCTGCGTCAGCTTGAGATTCTCTCTCCCTCTCTCTCTGCTCCTCCTGCTTGTGCTCCTTCTCTCTCTCGAATAAATAAATTAAATTAATTATTATTAAATAAATAAAATAAAAAATTTAAAAAATGGAAAAAATAAAAATTCTATGTGATAACACAGGAAGAATGCCTAAGGCACTCCTAATGCCTCCCACAGTGTGGTAGTGGCCTGGAGCAGAACTACTTAGGCAGTTGTTTGATTTGTGAGCTGAACCAGCTGCTTTTTTCATTAAACATCATTTTTACTTGGAAGAACAATTCCATTTCTCTTATTATTTTGTTGGAAAGTATAGCAATTTCTTTAAAAACATGTTAACGTGTAATGGATGGGTCAGTGTTATTTTTAAATAATACGTGACAAGTTATTTTTTCAGGTTTAATTTCTATATAATAACTAGCTCACATAAATTCATCCTTTTTGGTGTCTTCAATAACTCTATGTGTCAGAGGTACTTAAAAAAAGTTTGAGAAGCAGGGTCTGGGTAATTTTTCTGAAAAAAACTTCCCTTTGTCCAAATAGTAGCTTATAACGTCAAAGGTATTACGTCTCTGTGATTCTAAGATTCTGTGATTTTGATTTGAAGATTCTGAGCTTCTTACAAGAAAATGGGTAATAGAAAACATGGAAGTCTGGCCTAATGAGAGGTCTTTTGGCAGTTAGCTCTCTGCATTAGATAGGTGTGAGTGGGTGAGCTGAGCGATGCCTGTATTCATTCTTTCATTTTTTCAACAAACAGTTTTTGAGTATGTGCACTCTGTAAAACATGATGGATCAGGCACAGTGAATCATACTTAGAAGCATCAGACTGTGATCTTCATGAAAGCAAAAAGCTTGTCTTTTCTACCCTGGGAGGCATTGTGATGAGTCAGACAGAAGTTGGTAGAAATTCACATCATACACTAGTTTTGTCTCCTTGGGCAAGTTATTTACCATCTTTGAGTTTTTTCCTTACTTGTAATGTGGGAAAAGATGATATATGTCCCCTTGGGTTATTTTGATAATTAGAAACTTTATAATGTAAAGTGAGTTAGCAGTATCCTGGGATTTTTGTATCCAAGCTGCATTAAAGGGTTTACTTTATAGCAACTTGCTATCCCAAAGAGCGTAAAAACAAATCTGTCTTCAGACGGGAACTTCTGTAAGTACGTAAGTGCATGTAGCAGTAATCATTGAAAAAGGTAGACACTCAACTTTATTTAGTTTTTTTCCAGTTCTATTGAAGTATACTTGACAAACACAACTGTATATACTTAAAGTGTAGAGTGTGATGATCTGATGTTTGTATACATGTGAAATATTTACCACAATCAAGGTAACTAACCGTCTATCACCTCACATAGTTACCTTTTGTATGTGTGTGGGAGAGAATGCTTAAGATCTTCTCTGCAACTTTAAAGTATACAATACAATATTATTAACCATGGTCTGATCCTCAGATTTCACCCAACTGGCAACTAAAAGCTTGTACCCTTTGACCAACATCTCTTCATTTCCCCACTTCCCAGCCCCTGGAAACCACCATTCTACTCTCAAGCAGTACTTATTTTTCAATAACCAGAGAATAATCAATCTGTCAGAATTAGTTAGCTTTTTATAAAGAGAACCAATTTCCATTGAAAGATATGAGTTTAAATAGCTTTTAGATACGTTATATTAGATTGTGTTAATCATTGTTGAAGAAAGAAATAGTGATACTTGGTAAAGATGGTCAAGAAGACTTTATTGGTGATGATAGTTGTAGGTATAGGGACCACTGTAATGGGATATTCCAGCAGGGGAGAGAGATTGGGCTCCACCCTGAATACAGCATGGGGTCAGTGGAAGGCAAATTATGAAGAGGAAGTGCCAGGAGTAAGAGGAGGTCTGGTTTAACTGGTCTAACCAGATTCTTGCTGAAGACAGACCCCGGGGATCAGACATATCCCTGGGGGCCAGTGGAAGATGAATGCGATCAGATATCAATGGTGGCAGGGTTCTGGTTAAACTGACTTACAGGGCTCTTGCTGAAACTGGATTGTGTATGGAAGTG
This sequence comes from Enhydra lutris kenyoni, assembly GCF_002288905.1. Lineage (NCBI taxonomy): Eukaryota > Metazoa > Chordata > Mammalia > Carnivora > Mustelidae > Enhydra > Enhydra lutris. Next base: position 49,794,379 of record NW_019154087.1, on the reverse strand, counting down.
CCTAGATGGGCCTAAGAGAAAGGTTCAGGAGCCTGATGAAAGTGACATCAAGCAAAGGAACTTTGTCACTATAATCACAATTGTGTTTTTGCCTAGTCATTTAGATTATCTTATTTTTGCCAATATCCTTATAATAAAATACTACATTATAGGGGAAAATAAAAGTGATAGAAATTTCATGAGAATACTGAAAGTTAATATAGTCAAGTCAAGGAAAGAAAGTTTTTAGTGACAGTATTTACCTCAGCTATATGTATATGTAATCTTAAGTGTTTACAGCCCTATTTAATGTTAAATTGTTAAAAATGGTGTTTCATATCCTCAAAAGAACGCACTTTTTAAACATTTTACTTATATTATTCTTGTTTTAATTTTCTTTGTTTACTATAAACCCATTCCATAAATCAGAACTTTATAAAATGTAAAAATTATTTCTCTTAGTTTTCTTTATAAGTCTTTACAGGAAAATGGGTGTGCCTTTGGCAGAGTCTATTTCCATGCAGCTCTATTTGTGCAAATTACAGATTGTGGATTTTCTTTCTCTAAAAATAGATTATCATTTGCCTGGTGACTCTCTTTAGTCTTTCTGGGGCAGAATGATGTTTGACTTCTGGTACTTATTCAGAGGTACAGTATCTGGGTTCTAAACATTGCATCTATAGAAATAGATCCAAATATATCATAGCATTAAGCATGTTTTTACTTCTGCATAAAGAAATACTGTTCTGTCTTTACTTACGATTCAGTAACATGGAAGAAACTAGACATGCCGCATTGAATTGGTTCATATTGATATTTTTAAATGTGGAATTCTAGAGATTGAGTAGTATAGAGCAAATGACTGCTCTTTCCAGAGGCAGAGAGGCAAAAGTGAGCCTACGGCCATTGTTAGGTGTATATATTGAGAACTATTTTTACTTTTCTTAGTGTTCATCAGATGTTCTGCTAGTCACATTTACATGCAGAGTAATTTAATGGGCACCCGTTGCCATGGCAGCAAAGAACGAAAATGAAATCTATTATTTTATGATGTGAGAGTTCCCAAGTGATAGAGGTATAGGCTGGTGAGAACACTTTTGCTTTTGCTTGTGTAGAGCTCCCAAGGTAAGACACTAAGTCTGTATTAACAAGTACCATGGGGACTATGGGATTTATTTGAGGTTGCTCTTCTCTATGATCTGGTCTACCTTTATACATTCATTAGACTACAGGGATCCATCTAGTTTCACGGGTAACATGGTAACAGTACACAAATTCACATCAAGACACATTCACATACAAGGCTTTTCTAATTATGTGTTATTAGCAGATAAGTAAGTCTATATGTTTCCGTGTTTCTCTGTATCTAGGGTAGAGCTGATACTAGTTGTGATCCTGTCTTTATGCCTTTTTGAAATAAAATAATTGTTGAAAATGAGACAATGAGACTTCCCCTCCTCCATGCATTTCCTAAAAACAAATGATAATTTGACAAAATGACAAAACAAGTTTTCTAAAGACAAATTATCTCATTGGACAATGAAATAACTGGGTTATCTGGGTTATTTGATGAGATAATCAAAGGAATATTCCAGGAAACTGTTAATTACAGAAAAGGATGCCCTATTGCTTTTCTGTCCCATCTACCTGTTATGTATTTATCAAATGCCTAGTACTGGCAAGGTGTTATGGCAGACTCTCTGTGGGATATAACAGTTCGTGATCTGTGGTTAGTGAAATTAAACCCACATAAGGGAGCCAACCAAGAGAAATGGCAAGCACAGGCAGTTCCATCTTTTGCTCCCTTCCCATTTTTTTTTTCCCCTTCATTCACTGGATGCTACTTTAAAAAAGACCCATGTCTTCCTTTGTCACCATTATTTTGTATTTGATTCTTCCCAGTAGAAAACAGGGTTTTGAAGGAGTTTTGTAAATAGCGAAATTCACAGTGAATACCAACTCTCAGGGGTTCTTTTTATAATACACACTTATCAAGTGCCTACTATGTGCCAAGTATTAGATGAGTTACTATGGTAAACTGTTAACCTCTACTTATTACATGTTTTATTGCATTATTTAAACTTCCTCTTTAAAAATACAGTTTTCTTTGTAAAAGTACGAATTTTAAGTGGTTAAAAACAAATGGCTTGAAAAGAGATGGTGAGATCTTAAGATATTGACTCACCAACCAGAAATGCACACATACCTACACACAAATGCTCACTGAGACCCTTAAAGAGGTGTACAAAAATGGTAGTAGAAAAATCTACAGGGTTATGTAATTTAACTCAAAGAGTTGAATGAGAAAAATATTTGGATCAGGGGATTTTCTAATCTATGTGAGGAGGAACATCTTCATTTTCCTCTCTCTTCAGCTTCCAAGTACACTCTGTCTTGATTCCCTTCAGTTTTTATTCTTTTTAACATTTCCCTCTGATGCCCTGCTCCCTTGTTTTTACCTTCCTTCCAGCTCTACATGAGAAAATGATAGTGAAAATTAAAGACACTTCAGAAATTTGGCTTTCCCTATTGGGCACAATACTTTTATGCACCTTTTGCTCTGCTACCTGCCTTCATGTTCCCCTAATCCTCGACAGAACCGTCTTGCATTATCCTACTTAAAATGTGACTCATTTTGAGTGACTCAACCTGCCAATTTATTAGTCCATGACAAGTACAAAAATTGCAAATAAGCACTTAGAAACTTTGATGGCTATTTGGTAGGGGAATTTCATCTGTTGATTCAAATATTTGGCTGGTATTTTGTATTTTATTCTCTAGTAATAAATTATTATTGTAATTATTATTATTATTAGTATCAGTATCATTTAACAAACAACAATCCATATAGGTTGTGGGGCTGAAGGAAAGAAACAAACAAAAACCCCTGGTCTTTCACTACAGACATTCTGAGAAGCACTGTCTCATGTACTCTCAGTTCTTCTAAAGATGTCTTTTGATTGCCTACCTTCATGTCTTTGTCTATTTTTTTAGTTAATACTTTCTGTCTCTCAAAACACAACTGTAATATCCTCTCCTTCATGTGTTTTTACCTGAACTCCTACACTGCAGTTTTTTGTATTTCTGCTGAAACTGTATAACCAGTATTTACTGAATGTAGTGACATTCAGTAATTTAGTATTCTATACAAGTGCATTTGCTTTTTTTTTTTTTTTCCCCCACCACGTTGGCTGCATGTGAGAGAGATAATCAGGTTGGAGAAGGGCATGAATATCTGGGTTAGAATCCCGAGTTCTGTCATTTATGAAATGAGGGACCTTGGGTCAGTCAACCAGCCTCCTTGCTCCTCACTTGCTTCATTTATCAAACAGGACTATTGGCAGCTCCTATCCCTTCGGGTTGCTGTGAGCATTAAATGCAATGATACATGTAAAGCATTAAGTGTACAGTTCCTGGCACATACTAAACACTCAGTAAATGACTGCTATTATGTTTTTCATTAATATTAGCAGAACTCTTAGAATATTTTTTCTTGCTTTTGTTCAGACATTGCCTGAAATTAGTTATTTAATTTCATTGCTTTGAGGAAAAAGAAGCTATGAAGCCATTGCTTTGATAGACCCACTTTTTGAAGACACAGCTAGAATGGGTGGTGTGTAAAAGGGTGGAAAGTCATTGGATTTCTATAGATTCCTATGGGGCTTTGGAGAGCTGGTCAGTGCAGCAGAGGCATCCTTGTTTAGGCTCTGTAAACTTAACTGAGTCACTCAAAAGATACTTTTTTCATGCAGGCAAAAGTTACACCCCCAAAAGGAAAATAGAATTAAAAAAAGGAATTTTAGAAGAAGGCAGTATATCTAAAAATATTCCCACCACCAACAACAAAAAATTTGGCTGGAACACCTGGATTTTTCTGAGTATAATTTTAGTTAGGTAAACATTGAAAATATATATTTTCCTAAAAGAGGAAAGAGCAATTTTATGGAAAATTATGGTTGGTAGTAATCTTCTGATTCAGAAGATTAATTCTGTAAAAGATTTTCCTTGTTTTAAAGAGTGAGAGGTTGTGAATTTGGACAAGTTGCATTAATGATGATCAATACTCACAATCACTTAACTGGTAAGATTTACCCCCAATGAGTCTTCTTCGTAGGATAATTATCTAAGGATATAGACCTGTAGATGTGAACTATAGTGATTAATTATGTGGTAGTTAAGTGAAATGATAGCTTTACTATGTGAACCAAAAAATATATATTTTAAAACTATATTATAGATTCACAGTTATCTAGGATATACTTTATTAGGCTTTAAAAAAATAGGTAAACTCTCTTGGAAGTAAGCAGAAATATATTCAATATATAACTAAATTAAATGCCTAGCAACATGGCACTGAATTTAAGGGAGTGGATTATGGTTTTGTGGTCAAATTATTTTTGGTATAGTGAATGTGAATTCAAAAGGAAGACTATAAACAAAATTCTGAGAAAAGCTAGGGAATAAGATTTAAGAGCTACTTAAGTCCTTGCTAGACAAGGACAATAATACAAAGACATAATTTACTTTACTTAGAGGATAAGAAAAATGAAGAGAAACCCAGATTATTTGAGGCCTTACAACCCGATTCTATATTTGTAGATGTACACACTCACACCGCCCCACACACACTCAACATGTATTAACATACCTACCAACTTCACATGTACGTCCAAATAAAAGGGGGCGGTGAACATTTTCTGGACAAGGAGTTGAACACACACCCATTTTTAATAATAAGGTCTGTTAGACTTGAATAGCACAACAGTCTGTCAGGGAAGTGGTGAAATCATCACAGACTGTTGAGTGATTCAAAATTAGATCAGACAAAGCACTTTAAAAATACACTGTAGGAAACAATCTAATGCTGGGAAGGCAATAAGAAAAAAATGACCTAAATCGGTCTTTTCCACCTCTAACTTTTAATGTTTTCTTGTAGTTTAAAAATAGAAAAGTATAATATTTATAGGAGTACTGAAAGTTGATATCTGTACTCTGAAGAGCTTATTATTTAACATTAATATTTTTGACTTGTGGCTTTGTTGTAGAAACAACAGAAATGTAGCTATATTTCTTAGTCCTTTCTTCACTGATATGAAATCAACAATGAAGAAAAGGCTCAGCGTTCAGGGTACCATTTATTAAGCGGTTGATAGATTAGTCCTTAAAACTTAAAAGCCTACCATTTATCCTTTGTAACAGACCTTGAATGTTGTGGTCAAAATTAAATAGGATTTATGTTATTTTTTTCTATTATATAATGCCATTATAACAGGTTATAAGCATATGATGATGTTGGACCATGATATAGAGATTCTTTGGGAATTATAAAAGAAGGAAAATTGGATGAGAAGCAGCTTCTAGAAGGATTATTTTTCATGTTCTCCCTGACTCCATGATCTTAAATAATTGGCAATCAGATGCAATCTCTTTATGTCACTTGATTTCTCTTATATTCAAGGGAAGTCAAGGTACTATACAAAATGGATCAAATTGTTTGAAGTGAAAGGACTCAATATTTTTTTCTAATAGTTCTCATTTGTGCTTTTTTTCATTTAACCTATAGTGATTTGCTTGGGTTGCTCTTGCTTACCTTTGGGCAACCCCTGTGCTCATGTCAGACAAAGAAACTTTAACCAGAAGTGGGAACTTAATGTTCTCTGCAGTCAGCCTAAGTGACATTTTGGATAAATCATTGCTTAGACTTATAGCCCCATGGATCAGTTGTCTGGAACCAGTCCTGACAGGGACCTCCCTTTATCTGTAGGTTGCTTGTAGATCAGCAATGTATCCTCTGCATTATCCAAATGCTGCTTGGCTCACTAACCACCCCTGTCCCATGTGACTGGTTTTATATAAATGTCACAGAAAATTGGCTTAGGCTGACCTCTTTTATAATCCCTGTTTCTCAAGATACGCTATTTGATACAAAGTTCACTTATGTGCAGAAAACAGAGACAAAGGTCATTTGTCCAGTTCTTAAAGTTTGCTGTGGTAGGGAGGCAAAATTAAATGACCACTTCATTCTCCTCCGGGAGTAGTGATGGTGGGGAGGTACTTAACATGGGCAATATTTTTGCCTTGGTGCCTTACCCCACTGATGGATGGGAGATGGTCAAAAACATTTGTTGGATGAATAAATGAATGAATGAATGATCATTTCAAAGTAGGCTAAATTTTGGTACTACACTTTCTTTTATTTTTTTGGTACTACACTTTCTGCATTCCTTCTTGAGCAGTTGACCTCTTAGCGTGGCTAACTCTGCAAGATCTGTAAAAACAGGGAAAGAGAAATAATTGAAATTTAGTGCCAAAGGAATAAAAGTGACAGTGTTATGTCCAGCCATCTTTTGAATCATGAGCATATGTATTTTCTTTGATTAACCTTAAACTATTTGACACGATGTATTGGGGGGAAAATCTTGGAGTTTTGGAGACAAATATACCTGTGTCTACACTTGATCTTAGCCAAAAGGCTGAGAAGCGATAGCTATGTCTAAATCTTAACTTTGCTACTTACTTATATCCTACTCAGAGTGGATTTTTTTTTTTTTTAAGATTTTTATTTATTTGACAGACAGAGATCACAAGTAGGCAGAGAGGCAGGTAGAGAGAGAGGGGGAAGCAGGCTCCCTGCCAAGCAGAGAGCCCGATGCGGGGCTTGATCCCAGGACCCTGGGATCATGACCTGAGCTGAAGACAGAGGCTTAACCCACTGAGCCACCCAGGTGCCCCCAGAGTGGATTTTTTAACTTCTCTGAAGCTCAATTTTTCTTCATAAATATGGAGAAATTGCCTTTTGTCTTGGAAGCTTGTTTTGACGTAAATCAATTCATACAGTGTGTATGTGTGGGTCTCAACAATAATAACTTTTCATCTTTTGGAGTATCTTCTAGATGCCTGGGTGAGGGCTGGATGGTGTATAAATATTTTCATTACTATCCTCACTAATTGTACAAGGTACAGTGCCATAATATCATTCCTATTATATAGGTAATTAAATTGAAAGTCAGTGATGTAAAGGAATCTACACAAGGTCATAGAGATTTGACTTGAAACTTATCTAATTCCTAGCCTGAGGCTTTAATTTACCCTGATTAATAAATATCATTTCTTTTGTGCCCAAAGGAAATGGAAATAACACAGTTCTCCCTTTCTAATTAATCTGTTTACTTCTTCTATAGGATAGAAACCCTATCCCCGTAATAAACCCCACTGGGCCCCAAAATTTTGTTCATCCTGCTCACTTATTTAGAATCTAGCTGTGGGCTCCATATAGGTAGTGCTTTTTGTTATCATTGCTGGATGTCACATCTTTTCAAAAGATTTATTCCATGTTATTTATTTCAGGTTAGATAGTATAATTCTAAAGTCCAAAGAGGTTAGAGGATGCAGTAAACTTTTAGAGCCACTGAGATAACTTAGGTTTTCTATAATCCAGCTGGAGGAAAAAAAAAATGAGCCATAGCCTTTAGGTATATAAAAGTGTAGTGGTAGAGGTGTCTGGGTGGCTCAGTTGTTAAGCGTCTGCCTTTGGCTCAGGTCATGATCCCAAGGTCCTGGGATTGAGCCCCTCATCAGGCTCCCTGCTCTAGGGGAGCCTGCTTCTCCCTCTCCCACTTCCTCTGCTGTGTTCTCTCTCTTGCTGTGTCTCACTCTGTCAAATAAATAAATAAAATCTTTAAAAAAAAAAAGTGCAGTGGTTTCTATCTTCTGCCATGAATAGAGTCAGAGATTCTTCTGGCCATGTGTCTACATATGATGTCAGTGGGAACTTTGAATATTAAGGGTGGAGATGTCTAACTTGGATGATCTGACTTTGGAGCTGTTAGAAGCTGGAAATGCTTTTAACCATGGCTGAGTCAGAGGGATATGAACCTTGGACTTCCTCTGACAGTTGCCTTTAATTAAATGAGCCTGGCCTTATTAGATTCTGGCAAGTCAGATATTTAGAAAGCACTAATTCTTCAGAAATCTTACTTTCCCAAGTTTTGTTTTCACTCAGCATCTTAGATTTTGTTTTCGCTTTCCATTTTCAGATTTATAATCGCTTAGATACAAATTGCTGTGGATTCCGACCTCGAAAGGAAGATGTCTGTGTACAGAATGGTCTGAGGCCAAAATGTGACAACCAAGATTCTGTGGCTCTAGCACATGTTATCCAGCGAAAGCATGACCCAAGGCATTTGGTCTTCATAGACAACAAGGGTTTCTTTGACAGAAGTGAAGATAACTTAAACTTCAAATTGTTAGAAGGCATCAAAGAGTAAGTTTTACGATGTAGTAACATCTATGGGACATCACATTTCTATTAAATAAGTGGTAAGGTTTTGAGAAAACTCAAATGCTATGTGTGACTGATCTAACCCTTGAAAAGGAATTGTGGATGTGGAATCCGGGGATGTAGGCCCAGAAATGGGAAACAGACCTAACAAAACAGAACAAGACTGCAGCCATGGTGTCACTTTCACCAACCCATGCAACCTACACAATTCCTGCTATGTTTCCTTGGCCCTTACTGTGAAAATCCATGTGGGTAAAGTTGGAAGCATGCAGGGACCTCTGGAATAGGAACTGGCAAAGTAGGGATATGGAGGCGGCCGGAAGCTCCATTATCAGGGCATGGGGCAGGGGGACTAACAGACACAGATACTGATGTGGTGGGATGTCTAAAGGCATAATAAACTCAAGAGATTTTTCTGAATGTGGCAGGAAATTGGAGCTAATCTGCTGATTAGGACACAGTATCAAAGAACAGCAGCTGTTTGAGTTCAGTTGGGAGGGTTTTGAACATTTGGAAATCTTTCTTGTAGACATAGACATAGACACAGACAAAGGGACAAAAGTATCTTGAGCTTATCTACTTGGAAATAAAGGAAATGAATGCATTTAATAGTGGCAGGAACCCACTGTAGAGTCTGGGCCATTCAATTTTAGCTATAGGGATCGAGGTTAGATGTCAGGCCCCAGCTCATAGCCACTCTTTCATAGCCTTCCTATCTTACTTAGAAATCAGAGTGACCAAGACACGGGTATGTTTGAGACTTGGAAATAGAGGGTGCATTAGTGAAAGAGTGAACCAGCTGTGTGAAGCTAAGTGACTCCTGGAGAGCACATGAAGGAGTCTAAAATTGAGAGTAGAATCCGAATCTTTCAAATCCAAGTCCAACCATTTTTCTACAGTAACTTGTGTTATTCAAGCTGTTCCTTTTTTGTTAACAACACTCTGAAGCATGTTTCATTATTTCTTCCTAGCACTCCGCATTAGGTAGTGTGGCTTTTGTGTACTTCCAGGACTAGAGACAATACTATTCCCATGAGAGTTTCGTGAGCCCCAGTTTCCTGAGTTTTTGCCACGTCTTGCCCATTAATATTCATTCTCACATCTCTTTGTGGATTAAAAGTAGAATATATGACAGATTCTTTCTTTAAAGTTGCTAAACTAAGGGAATTTTATGTGTAGAAAAATTGACTGAAGGCATCACTTACTGAGTTGATATTGGGGGGTCTTCTTAAGTCTTTAAATTTTCTCTTGGAATTAGGAGTGCCTGAGAATATGGTTCATCTATTCAATACATTCATATTATTATGAATACTGTTTTATTTATCCTTTGAAAGAAGTTAACTTTAAATGCAATATGAGGAGTAATGAGTCTAGAGTCAAATTTTTTTTTTTGAATAAGTAAGTCACACATTGAAAAGCAAAAATGACTTTGCTAGCCCAGATTTATGCATAGAATATTCCTATTAATCAGTGTAATGCATAGACAGGTACTTTTTAAATTTTCTTTTGTGAAAAGGATTAGTCACTAAAGAGATCCATGGTTTTCACGGTTTCATCTCATACATTCTGGTACAGCTAAATTAGTTGAAGGGTCATAGAATTTATAAATCATGGATTATTAATATTTCATAGAGCAAAAATGCTTACTTAATTAATACCATAGCCACTAAATTATATAGTACATGTCTTCAGGGAGCTCAGAGCATCTTATCAGCATTAATTAATTCCACACCTACTCAGAGTCATTAAGCACGTCCAGCTCTGTGCCCTTTGGTCTTTCTGCAGCATCAGAGCACTTGGGTCCTTTGCATTCTTGCCCCCTGAATGCCATCCTTAGCTCACTCCACTGAAATTTGGAAAAGGCATTTAGGAGGACTGAAACTTCCAGCAAACTGTATTCTTTGAACAAGGATATATTCTTGGTTTGGTTGTTAAGGAGCAACTACATTTGCATGAGATTTACTATGCAACCCCAGTATTTTTACTGTGCTTTCATCAGTATTTCAATGAAAGCTGGATGGGGTCAATTGGAGATTCAGCAAAACACTCCTTATGAAGCTTGAACCTTGATAAAGTTCTTCAGATAATGTACATGGTAGGCAGCTTGTTTTTACTTTCTAAATGAAAGGCAAGAAGCACAAAGCACTCTCTTAAGGTAGTTCAACAAATTCCAAATTGGCCTCAGGTGTTCCAGAGGTGGGTCACAGTGGAATGCCTGCTTCTAAAACATGAGTTTTGTTAAATATATTTGAAAACACTTCAGTATTCCAATTTAGTAAAATGCTCCCAGATTCTCAGAATTCCTAAAGTATAATCTGAATCAGAAGTAATTCTTTATTTAATTGAGCATTATGGACTGATTCCTTTCTCTTCTTACCACCTACATTTCGGATTATTTCACATTAAATTCAGTCATGCATTTGTCAGCATTTTGCTTCTCATATTTTCTTGCATAAAAACCCCACGTTGACGCTTATGAGGATACTATTCTACTTGACAGATTGAAGTGGTTTCTATGGGTGAAATGGAGCTTAAGATTGAGGAGAGTATTTTTGCCAGGCTAACAGAACTCTTTTTAATTCCACACCTCTCTTTGCCTACAGATAATGACTTTAAGTAAGATGTTAGTATGTCAGGTTCTCAATGGAAAGTTCAACATAGAAAATTCAGTTCCCTTGAAACATATTCTTCTAGTATATTATTATTAAGAGAAGTGTCAGCTTGACAGTGACAAAAATATTTTCATTCTCCAGGTACTATTTGATAGCGTGATTTATGCCAGATTAATGAAAGGCAAAGCAATTGGGTAAGGCATAATATTTCTAAGCAATTACTAAGAATGAAATATCATTTTATCTTCTCAGGTTTCCCGAATCTGCAGTTTCTGTTTTGAAGAGCCAGCACTTACGGCAGAAACTCCTTCAGTCCCTGTTTCTTGATAAAGTTTATTGGGAAAGTCAAGGAGGCAGACAAGGAATTGAAAAGCTTATTGATGTCGTAGAGCAGAGAGCCAAAATCCTTCTTACCTACATCAATGCACATGGGGCCAGAGTATTACCTATGAATGAATAAAAGGATCTTCTGGTTAGATTACTAGATAAAGTTATGCATTTTTTTGTTTTTGTTTTTAAATAGGTACACAAGCCTCAAGTCTTTTTAGGAACGAGGCGGTGTAGATGACTATATAAAGTAAATAAATTTAACCAAGTGTTTATGATGGGTCTGAGCACGATAAGCAGGCTTAAAACCTTTTAAGAAACATATTGCTCAAAAAACGTTTGTTCACATTTTTCTCTAACATCCTGTCACGTGAGTCTCTACATCTGATTTCACAGGATGGTTGCAGTTATTATTCCAGCTAGCTTTGTTAAAACATTTGTCGTGCCGTTTAAAAGAACAGTGTAGTATAAGACAGAGGTACTGACCCTTCAGCAAAGCATATTTTATGCCACATTGACTGGTCTGCCCAAGTACTGAGGTGAAGGGCTCTTAACACTCTTCAGTCTGATTGTTGAAACAGAGCTGACCCAGTATGACCCAGAGGCAGGTCCACATTGGAAAACTGAAGCATGTGATTTGCAAAAACGTCAGGGTGTACGATAATTCTGCACAGAAATGGTGGGTTATTTGCAAAAGCGCCACTATATATTCTACTGTATCTATAAACGATTGGCCATCCCTGTGAATCTGAGAAGCAAGAATCATAGTTTCCTTTTTTTTTTTTAAAAAGAAATTTATTTTCTCTTCAGTATTGAAACTATCCAAATCTGACAATTTATGCATTAGGTAGTTTTGTTTTCTCAGTTTTGGTCCAGCTTATTCCTAGTGGCTTAGACCTTGAATAATTTTAAGTTATGTTACCTATTTGAAATTATACTTACAGAGTGCCTTTTTTTAATAGATGCTCTTTTAAAAAATTTTGTCATTTTTACAAATGATATATTCTAGTTTTTGTATATTTTCTTAATAATAGTGGTGTTCTTCAGATTTAAATGATATTGCCCAGATACGGACAATAGAACCAGGTATGGAGTGCATTTAAAAAAATTGTTTAGCTTATTCTAATAGGAGAAGTATGAACAAAATAAATTAAAACCTGACTCTCCTCAGTGAAAGCACATGACTAGAATCAAAATAGTGAATTTGGACAATGTTGAACTTCAAATAATTTTCCCCAAACACCCTCTACCAACTTCTTAATTAGGCATAAGACATGGACATACAGTATTCACATGTTGGGTCTTTGTGTCCTGGGAAGATATGCCTGTCATCACATATGATAAATATTCATACAGAGGTTTTAAATCTCAAACAAGTCATCATCCTTGCCCCCTACCTCACCCACTCCTTATGTAAAAAGTGTTATACTGACTTCTTTTTTCCCTGAAAGTTGAAAAATACAATTTAAGAATATTGTAATGCTTTCTAGTCTCTGTTTTCTAAGTTCTGTATGTTATTGCTAAAACATTGCATTTTCTATGTTCTAATCAAGGGTCATTTAACACCACTGTAAAGTAGAACTATTTAAGACATTACAATAAAGACTAGTCTTTTTAAAAATATATACCTATAGATTCTAATTTATGCAAATATATAGGGGAAAAATGTCAAAACAACACATGGTAACTAGAAGAGAAGATGGCCAACGAGAGAGGGATCATTCGACCATCTAATCATAACTTTCCTAGACTCATATTTAAGTACTACATTGTAGCATCCGTATTTGCTGTGCTGACCATTGGAGAAGTGGTCTTCAGACCATTCTACTCTTCCATTATCCCTCTGAGGTCCTTTCTCTGGTTCCACACATTCTGTGCACTCTTTGGTTTGCCCAAGTCTCCACTTTGACTTGCTGTCTTTGGGTATTTTAAGAGCCCCCTTTTCTCTCATTAATCAGCATTTTAATAAAAAATTGGCCTACCAAAACCTTGGAGACCAAGGTTTTATTTTGAGCCACTGACTCAAAAGAACTCTGTCAGGTTGCCTTATACCTTGTCTTATCGAGATGGCATATTTGCATTTTAATAAGCTTTTTATGGAATAGGTCATCTTTATCCAAATTTGTGAAATTAGTGGTGAGAATCTAGTCTCTCTAGAAATTAGCTTTCATGTTGTGTACCAAGCTACACAGCCTTTGGGCGGCTTGGTTCTCCCTAATGTGGGTCTGGCTTTGCTTATTTGCCTCCAGTGATTCTGACATGCTTAATATTAAATGAAAGGTCCTGGAACACATGTTTATTTTAGTCACCTTTGCTTTTTAACAATGTGTTTTGTTTTATAATCAGTGAATAATTCATGCCGTATTATTGTTGAATAATGAATAGCTACGGGGCCAGGCTTTTAATTCTAAGTAATGCTCTTCTTTTCTCTTACTGAAACAATGAGAGTACTCTGTGCCTTTCTAGTGCACTCAGATTATGCTGTGGTTTCATTCACATAAGCATATTATGTGGTTTATTTATAACTTGATAAATTTGAAATAGAACAATTTACCTTGGCAGAAGTACAAAAGTTTATTCTTGTGTGACTTATTTTCTTTAAGCTGACAATATGAAAATAAATACATATCTTAAAAATCTGTAATAAAAATATTAGAAATTAAAGATGCGTGTTTTTTATTTTTTAGATGGGTTTTTTTTTGTACATGCATTACTTTTCGGAAGTTAAGTACAGAATACTGTCTGCTACCACTGTCCATGATAAAAGAGACAATTAAACAGTTAAGAGTTTTATTGGATTGTGTTTGTATATACATATATTTGATATTGATACTAGTGATTGTATGCTTTCTCTGGTGTACACAGAGCATTGTCTTAGGTGGTATGCAAATTAGTTAACAGATATCACAAACTGTAAGAGACTAATTTTTGTTTTTCTTTGTTGGAGGTGAGTTTTAGAATTATATAGTTAAGGTTATCTTTATAAAATTCATATTTATTAAGTTTATTAGGTACTCTGGGGAACTTATCAAAATATAAAATGCTTTAGACTTAAAACATTTATAATCTCTGAACTTGTATAATAACATGTTTATTCCATTGTACTTTTAAATATATGTTACATTATATCTAATGAATAAAATAACCTAGATGTAGATTTATCTACACAGTATCATAGGAAATTCTAATGTTTATCTCAGCACAGAGCAAAGGAAGGCACTCTTAGGGCACCAGTCTGAAAATATGATATGGAAATTGTACGTGGGTCAAAGAAAGAGGATAAAGACTGTTCTCTAAAAACCGGTATCATCAAGAATTAAGAACTTTCCTTCATAGAAGATAATTTAATTTATTGGAAAAGTTATCTGACACTTGGAAACAGCCAGAAGAGATTTTTTGTGTTCTTTCAGTGCAATGCTGGCCTTGCTTTTGTATTGAATGGTCTACTTAACAATGTTGTAGGGCAGAGGTTAATGTGTAGATTTTTATCCCATAGAGATGCAAATAATTTCTGCCTGGTGGAAAAGACAACGCTAATGGTTTTACAGTTTATTATCTGTTGGACATTAACCAGTTTTATATCTAGTCTAACAATCTTATCCTGACATTGCCTGTAAATACTTAGCTTTTGAAGTACTCTTTGAAATGATTTTACCATCCTAGTGGTTCCCTTGCTAATGAATTATTTAAATAAAATCTTTGACATATGTTCATTTCACATTTGCATAGGAAATGGAGTTTTACCTTTTTTGAAAATTTTGCTTTTATAAACTTTTGACTACAGAGTCATATTTTATTTGCTTGAGAGTCATGTTGTTAAATTTTTGAAAAATTTACTTTAGCAATCTTTCAAAACACAGTTATTAAAGAACTGAATGGTACCATGTGATTAACATTTGGAGCTTATTTTCATTTAACTTTTAAATTTTTTAATGGTTATCAGTTGATTATCTAGTTCAAAGGTCTGACTCAGAAGGGCTTGCTGGCAGACTCTGTTTTGCAACCTATAAAAATGCCCATGGTAAGTGAATGAAGTCACAGAGAACTTTTCTTACAACAGCACTGCATATGATTAAATTAGTTCAACTTTTTTTTTATCCTAGAAGGTTACCTTTTTACCATCATGATTCCAAAGTACATTTAGTTTCTTGATAAAAATGTGCACAATCACACATTAAGAAATCTCTATGCATCTTCTTTCTAAAAAAGTAATCTGTATTTCTTAGCAGTACTTGTCAAGATTTCTAAAGCTTTTGAGACAAAGAGCTAAAAAATAAAACCTCCCTTGTCAGTGGCTTTAATCACATGCTGCAGCATAGCTAGCTGTGCCATATTTCAAAAGGCAAACTGGGCTGCAGAGAGTGGGACCAGTCACTAAATGAGACTGAAACAGCTGTGATTTTGCAAGATGTGCCAACATTTTCTTTAGCTCCAGGACACCAGACATTATTTGGCTCGTAAAGTACCCTATGTTATTGGCTCAACTTCTGTTTAGGAGAACAAGAGATCTTGTTCTGTATCCTTGTTTGAGGCCCTCAGGGGTATTGAAATGGAGGTCAACATTTATTTTTTTTTACCTCTTAGTAACTTAAAAAAAATCAACTGTGATTCGGATACCCTTTCTAACTTTGTGAGAATTAAAATTTGCAAGATTCAGGTCTTTCTTAAGAGAATGAGGAAATAATTTACAGCCTCTCTTAAGAGTCAGCCTTCCAAATTTAATCAGGTAACAAGTGAGAGTTATAATATAGGACTTGTGTTTTGGTGACTCTTAGGACAATGATATTTGCTACTGATATTGTGCCATTCATTTCCTTTGTCTTATGGCTGGTTGCAAGTAGAGATAGCATGTTGTGTTAAAAGAGGAGTGACATGGCAGCCTCTGGAGTAGCAAATTCCTAATTAAAGACACAAATTCTTAATTAAGTCTTGACTTTAGCCTGGGCTACCTACTAGATAGATGTCAGTAGTAACATGCCTTCAAGTTGTGGCAACCAAAAATGTCTCCTGATAACTGCAAAATGTCTTCTTAGGTGGCAAAGTCATTCCCTGGTTGAGACCCGTTAGTTCTTCATGTTTTAGTACATTCATTGATAGAAGTCTTCCATTAAAAAGTAAACCTTTTATTTTATTTTACTTTTTTTGGTCCTTTCACATTCAGCTTATAAAGGAAAGTCCTTGTATAGACTATATTGCTACACTGTATGACATCACTCAGAGCTCTTTGAAGTCTGATGGTTTGGAGAAAGAGATCAATAAAAGAAGCCACATGATAGGAGGAAGGGACATATTAAGCTTTGCAATAAAAATTTTAGAAAAGTGAAGCATAAATCTAAGGGCCTATGACAAATTAAATATCAGGGTAAAAATTTTGGAATAGATGCTGGTTGAAGTAAAAGTGCTTGAAAATCTGTGCTCTTCCTCTGTCCCAGTGCCCAGTATCTGTAGTCTTTGAGAAGATGCCTGGAATATAAAGAAGCAATACTCTTTCCAGGGACCTTATAGCCCTGTGGGAACCTCCTCTGACAGAGGGTCAAAAGAAGTGGAGGGTGTTACCTTACCAGCAGGAGGGGAAGAAGAGTAGCAAATTGCATTAGAGGGGACTTGGTCCTCTGTGATACAGTTAGCAGCCAATGGGCAGTGAAGAAGGGTAAATAGAAGAAAAGAATGGAATATCAACGGGGTAGGCTATGTGATGCTGTAATAACAAAATGCCATCAAATCTCAGTGGCTTAAAGCGATAAAGGTTGGTTTCTCACAGCATTGGTCCACCACAGCTTGGCAGGAGAGCTTTGCTTCCCATAAACACCTAGAGAACCAACCTGTTGAGGCAGCCTGGATGTTTCTATTTCTGTACCTGAGGGAAAGAACATTCTGAAGGGCTTTGCACTTTGCACTTTTGTCCAGGACAAAAGCAGGGAATTTGAACTGTTTGTTAATTAACGCTGGTAACTACAGCAGATGGTGACAACTGCAGTAGTGGCTCTGAGTATATTTGAGGCCAAACACGACCTAAATGTATTACTGTCTATCAACTAACCCTCTCCTTCGGGAATATCCTTGTGCTCCTGACACCACCTCAACTGACCTCTGCCTGGGCTTCCAGGCCATAGTTGATAGGTTCAGGGGTGTACATGTGACTTAACCCCGGGCCAATTACATCTCTCTATTCAGCTCTGTTTCCTGTCATAATTGATTGGTTCAAACTGAACACCTGACCTAAGTAGGTCACACAGAAAACTTGCCTCAGAATTTTAGAATGGAACAGAAAAAGAAACCAAGACCCAAGACTAAAGCAATAATGGATAATGTTCTGGAGATCTTAGTCAGACGTTTCCTCTATGTGAGTGCAGAAAATTTAACATAGATGGAATGAAACCCTGAGAGGTGTTGGCAGCTGAGATGGGGAAGTCTGGTATCTTGACTCCTTGGTGTTAGCTGTTCTGGAGGTCTGTTCCAATTTCTGGTTTCCTCAGAGTCCTTTCTTAATTCACCTTTTTGCTTCAATTTAATCTAGGTTGATAGCTTTTCTGATAATTGCAACCAATGGCAAATCTATAATTAGTTTCTAAGGTAATTAGGTCTTTTTCTAATTTATCAATTTTAGAAAGTGTGTCATGAGTTCTTCCTATGACAGGTAAAGATGTTCATGCTCTTAAATTTCTCCTCCCTTTCCGCTTCTTTCCTTCACAAACCAACTTCTAACATATTTATCATCGTGCTTACACGTTCATCTTCTTAATATTTACCTTCTGGTTTCCACTTTGTTACAGGAACATTAATTTTATATTTGAATGGATTTTCTGCCCACCATCAATTACAGCTTCTCCATTCCTGAGGTTTTTGTTTGTTTTCCTCATTCATCTCTTTGCTGAGAGGCTTCATCAAATGATTTTTTTACAGACTTACCCATGAGTTCCATATTCAGTGAGCTTTGCTCGTTTGTGAAAACATTCTGTTTGTTTAAGTATGTAACAGCCTGGTGGCATAAAACTTGGGTTCCACACTTAAAAAAAAAATTTTTTTTTCAAAACAAAATGCCCTTGGAAGTCTGTAGACATTTTAACATTTGGCATTGAACATGGTAGATAATATTTCAGAGGCCAGACTGTGTTTTTGTTTTGTTTTGTTTGGCTTTTTTTTTTTTCCTGACTTGTAGGTGATTTGCTTTTCTGATTTTGATGCATGTTGAATTCTTTTTTTTTAATCTTTTAATTTTAATACATTCTCAGGATGTGTCTTAAAGGTGGTCATTCTGCATCATATTTTCCTGGAACACAACATAGAATCAACATATTTATATTTTCTTTCATTTCAGGAAGAATTTTATAGTATATATTTGAATTTTTTTTGGTTCTATTCTATTTGTTCTGTCCTCAGGTAAAGACAGATTTATTATGTGTGTATGGAATCTGCCACTGAATCAACTGGTTTTTCCCTATTTGCTTACTTCTCTGTATTTTTTTCACAAATGTACTATTTTATCAAGGATTTCCTTTATGTCCCTGACTTTATTTCAGCCACATCTATTCTGCTTCTTCCTGCTTCCTATTAGTCTTAATTTCTCCTAATGATTTTATTATCTTCAAATTTCTTTTTAGGGAGCTCAGCTTTTATCTTTGGTGGCTTTATTAACTCTTAATTGACCTTTATTTTTCATTCTTTTTATTTGAAATAGTTTTTCAAAGAGGTTTTCAAAATATTCTTTGGGACTGCAGGAGATAGTTTTCGGAACTATTAAAATTAAAATTAAATTGGGGTGCCTGGGTGGCTTAGTTGGTTAAGCATCTGCCTTCAGCTCAGGTCATGAACCCAGAGTCCTGGGATCCATTCCTGCATTGCTCCCTGCTCAGCGGGGAGTCTGCTTCTCCCTCTGACTCTCCCTACCTCATGCTCTGTTTTGCTCTCTCCCTCAAATGAATAAATAGAATCTTTAAAAAATGTAAATTAAATTAAATTAAAATTTCAGTCACACTCAGTATTTCAAATGCTCAGGAGCCATGTATGCTTCATGGATATTGCATAATCTATTAGCACAGATATAGAACATTTCCGTCATTGCTGGTATTGTTGTAGAACACAGGTCTCTGTATTTTCTTGTGTGGTAGGGTTTATATTTTCTGTTCTCAGCAGCAATTGCTGGTTCCCTTCATTCTTCTCTTTTACCTTATCTGCCAGACAGCATACCTAGTTTAGGGTTTAGGTCTCCATCTTAGTTATTTTGGGTTGCCATAACAAATGCCACAGACTAGATGGCTTTAACAACAGGAACTATTTTTCACAGTACTGGAGAGTGGAATTCAAGATCTAGATGCCAGCAGGGCCAGTGTTTGGAAAAGGCTCTCACTTTAGGTTGTAGATGGCCATGTTTTTATTGTGTCTTCGCATGGCCTTTACTTGGTGTATGGAGGTGGAGAGAGAGGGGAGTAAGCTCTCAGGTGTCTCTCTTTATAGGTGTAGTAATCCCATCATGAAATCTCTACTCTCATGACCTCATCTTAACCTCCTAAATTCTCCATTTCCAAATATCATGACATTAAGGATAGGCCTTCAACATATGAATTTTGGAGTGACACAATCAATCCATAGTACTAGCCATCACAAATTCATGTCCTTCTCACATACTAAATAACATTAATTCCATGCAAACAATCTAAATGTCTTAACTTGTTCCATCATCAACTCTAAAATCTAAAGTCCAAAGTCTCATCTCAATATTATCTAAATTACATATGGCGCATGGGGGAAACTTGAGCTATGATTCATCCTGAAGCAAAATTCTTCTCCAGTTATGAGCATGTAAAACCAGACAAGTTATATACTTCCAAAATACAGTGGTGGGACAAGCTTGGGAGAAATATTCTCATTCCAAAAGGAATAAATAGGAAAAGAAAATGTTGATGGTCCCATGTAAGTCCAAACATAGAAAGGCAAATTTTGGCCTTTAAGTGTCAAGAATCATCCCCTCCGGCTCGATGTCCTATCTCCCAGGTCCACTGGGGTGGCAGCATCACCCTCACAGCTGCAAGGCTTTATCTTGCTCCTTTAGTTTGCCATTGCCCCATGACTCTCTGCAAGGGACCTGCCCACAGGGCTTGGGAGGGCAGCCTTACCCAGAGACACCTGGTGGCAGCATTCTGGCCCACAGAAACCAGCAGAAGCCAGTTCTGTCCCAGGGTCTGTGGTGAAAATAACAGCTCTGATGATCTCTGAATCACCTTCTGTGTCATTCTTCCCTTTTCTTTCTGAGGAATAGTGTACATTCACAGCCCAATAGCTTTCCAGTCTCATTGTGTTGATTATGCAGTTATAGAAGCTGAGATGTCTCAAGATCTGTAGTCAGCCAGCTTGACAGTCTTGCCTCTTCTTTTTTTTTTTTTTTTAAAAGATTTTATTTATTTATTTGTCAGAGAGAGAGAGCATGTGCACAAGCGCACAAGCAGGCAGAGCGGCAGGCAGAGGCAGAGAGAGAAGCAGGCTCCCTGCAGAGCAAGGAGCCCGATGCGGGACTCAATCCCAGGACCCTGGGATCATGACCTGAGCTGAAGGCGGTGACCTAACTGACTGAGCCACCCAGGCGTCCCAGTCTTGCCTCTTCTAAGAGTCCTGCTTTCTCTTGTTCCTTTTTGTCCAATCCTGCAGTGTTTTTGCTGGTATTATTTTCATTTTCTCTTAATTATGTCTTTAGAACCCTATTACTTATTTTCAAAGAAATCTACACAGGTTTTCTGGTTTTGGTGATAGTCATCTTATAGCTTTGTACTAGATATATCATTCCTTCCTAAGAATAAGGGCTTCCTAAGAATAATCTTAAGCCATTTTTCCCTTGACATATTTCACTGAGAGGTCATTGTAAGTTCTTGAGTTAGGGAGCCATGTTTTAGAGTGGATTGGAGCATGTGTTGGGGGAGAGGGTAGGGAAGCTGCAGAGAAGTAATTTAGAAAGTTCTTGAAATTACTTAGGTATAAGATAATCAAGGTATGAAGTAGGATAGGTCTAATTTTGAAGTCTTTTTCATACATAATTGTGGACCATTATATATCTTAAGATTCAAAGGGAATTAACTAACAATTCTGAGAAAAATACCCTCGATATTGGAGATGACTTGAAAGGATATTCTAGAATACTATGTAAAACAGGCTGCTTAGGGCTTTAGATTTATTTTCTTCTGCTATGGTCATCATACCAGTATTACCTAAAGACGCTTGTCTAAACCAGACAAGGTGACAGAGTTTGTATCATTGAAAATTTCAGAAGGACGAATATATGCATCACACACACATGACCACATGGACCATATACATGAAACAATAAATCTAGATAAGGAGATAGATTGTTTCCTTTTATTTTTTTCATAATGAAAAAGCTGATTTCTCAGTGGAGTATAAAACAAGATACTTGCTATTATTAGGATTGAGGCTCTGCACTCAGGTTGGGATGCCCTAAACCATGAGATTAAATTTATATCTCAGGATGTTCTGGCCCAGTTAACTCTCAGCTGCTGATGATTGTAGAGTTTATTTGCTAATTTGATTTCTCTGAGGATTTATTTATTCATTTATATAACAAATATTTGTCAAGTGCCAGCTAGGTGCCAGTCCCTGCTTTAGGTCTTGAAATGTAGCAGAGAAAAATAAGTGAGCACATGCATCTTTAGCAACTTCCTATCTTCAAATCTTTGAAAGTTAAGCTGCAAAGTTAATATAACAAAAATCAGAGGCATTGACCAAATTTTTCTCATACATAAGAATAATTGATTTTATAGTGTTCCCTTAACATTCCCTTTCTGTTCTTCAAATGTTCCTATTAGAAACAGAAACAGTATTTTTCATATATATTTGTGTACATAATCAGAATCTCTTGAGTAATATCTCAAATACCCTTCACAATATCTCCAGCCAATGCATTTTATTTTCAAGAATAGCATGTATTGTGCAGCTTACATTCTGTTCTTTTCCCATTTTGTCTTGGTAGGAAGAACTACCCATATAAATCATGGCAAAGACTACAGAAAGAAATAATTTGGATTTTTGCCAATCTTGGTAGTATACTTTCAAATCAAGGAAGTGTTTCTGCAATCAATATTTAAATAGCATATTTGGCAAGACGTTCTGCTCTGAAAGAAATGGATGACATTTTTTGAAGTTTAAGAGTAATGGGAAGACAGCAAAGTTCAAGAAGCCATCCTCTATAAGTCTGCTTTCCTTTTTTGTAACATAATCCCCTCAAGGGCCTTCAGTATCTCAGATCCCTCTCTTTTCTTTGTCTTCTTTTTTCTTTTCTTTTGTCCTTACTTTTACATTTCTTTACATTTTTAAGTGTATTGCAGAATTGTTACTTCTATTTTTTCTTTTCTAGAAACCTCTTCAATGTAATTTCTGACCATTGGGATAACTTTTTCGCAATACACAACCAGATCATTTTTGCAAAGTCTCCAGCAATTCTTTCTTCTTTTCTTTAGTGCTGATTTCTCCCCTCTTTTTCTAGGATACAGAGATGCAGACTTCAGAATTTTTTCCTATTCTCAAGCTTTCATCACATCCTCTTAGGATCTATCTACTCTCGCCATATTTTTGCTCCCCCAAAATTCATAGCCTTGTTTCTGTTGCTTAGACAAATGGCAGCTAAATTTGCCTGAATACCTTACAAACCTCTTGCTTTTCTTATCTTTTAACACTTAAAAATGGCTTATATAAGTATTGGACACCATTTAAATCAACCAAAAGAGTGTGAGATAAAGCGAGAGGCAAATAAGGGATAGTACAGATACAGTTGAAGATCTAGTTGTTATTTAGGCTCATTTGGTACACATTTTTCACTTGTATTTTGAAAATGATTGCGTATGAGTTCCAGAGAGTTGTGGCATGAAACAGTATGGAGGTTCTCCTTACTTAATAGCAACTACCCATATCAGGTTCCTACTGTGAAGTTGGCACGGTGTGATGCACTTCAAAAATACTATTCATCCAAGTTAGTCCTCATGACACTATCTGACAATGAGAAAATGGAAGAATGGAGAAGTTAATAACTTTTCCAAGAACAAAGAGCTAGGAAGTGACCAAACTGAGATTCATATCCAAAACTCCTTGACTCCACAACTTATGCTTATGACAATTAGGCCACACACCCTTCCCAATTCCACACAGTGTTCTCTGAACTCTTCAAAGTGACTTAGCTCCCAGAGAGAATTTTATTTTTATGCACACTGAGATAAATTACAGGAACTATGGCCAGTGTTTAAGTGGAAAAATGGACTAATAGACATCTGATAGAGATAAGAAGCAGAAGCCACTCAAGTTTGCCATATCTCTCACATGTCTGGTTCTACTTAAGTATGTAACATGGTGATCTTTAATGTTTCCCACTATCAGTAATTAATATTTCAAAGTGTTATGTTGGGCCATGTGTTTTGGCTTTATGATTCATAGGAGACAAAGAGAATTTCAACTCTCAATTGCAATCTGAACTCATTTGTCGTAATGTTGAATTACACAGAACTTGGGCACATGTAAAACAAATACCTCTTTCTGTTCCAAGCCTTGATGAGCATTTTTCTTGATGCATTTGGATTCCTCGGGTAAGAAAATCACAATGTAAAGCCATTCTTTACATTTGATGTTGAATTTGAACAAAGAGCTGTGAGACTGCTGTGGTGTGAAAGCCAGTAAAGTTCACAGAACAAAGGAGGGCAAAGCCCCCTTAAAATCACAGCATTCCACTTCATTTTACTTTGTGTTGTTATGTTGAAAATTGAATTTGCTAGTTTGCAAGTAGATATAATAGCTAGTAGAGCTTTGGTCAACGGATTAGTTAGTGTGTTTTAAAGCAAGAGATTGAAAAAATAAAGAACACATTTAAACTCATATAAAATCAGCTCTGTGCTGGGAAAGAATTCTTACTTTCACTTAGAGTCATATGAAAAAAACTTGATTTTCATGACCAAACAGTAGTACTTTACACAATTTTATACTGCTGTGATTGAAACATTCTTTTGCATTCTTCTCTCCAGTTGTGTGAGTGACAGCACTCTTAAAAAAGGTAATAAGTCACCAATATATGCTCAACAATTAAATATCTATTTGGTTGTCTTATATAAGCCTTTGGACCTTTGTATTGAGGATTGTGGAAGGCTGAGAGGCAAAAATATACACATCTCCTTTTATAAACAGGCAGGCACAGTTATTCAAGAACACTGGGATTCTCTATGCAGTCGTCTCATCATGAGCATGAAGCAGCATTAAAGTTGATAGCCAGTGGGATATCTGAGACCATGACACACAAAATACTATGAAATTCATGGCTTCAGTACATTTTTGGGGGGATGGTCATGAGGTGCTTTTTAAGAATGTCATATTCTTTCTTATCAAGATAGTCTCTCAAAAAATTTTGCTGCCATAATGTAGAAATGAGGGAGAGATGCCATTCCTAAATATCTAGTTACTAAACCCATTTTGTAAAATACTATTGTTGGAAAACAAAGCTCTATAAATTGTATCTATCAACACATACATTTTATGGTAATTGATTTACTTGTATTCATGCATTTCTCTATGTCATTCTAAAAAGGACTTGGAGCACTTTGTTTCCGGGTAGAAATAGCAAAACACTCAAAACTATACACATATAAATGATGAACATTGAAAACCTGAATTTTGGAAAATAGAAAAGAAAGAGACTGGGAAATAAAGTGATTTTTTTTTTCAGCATAACAGTATTCCTTGTTTTTGCACCACACCCAGTGCTCCATGCAATCCGTGCCCTCTCTAATACCCACCACTTTGTTCCCCCAACCTCCCACCCCCCACTGCTTCAAACCCCTCAGATTGTTTTTCAGAGTCCATAGTCTCTCATGGTTCACCTCCCGTTCCAATTTCCCCCAACTCCCTTCTCCTCTCCATCTCCCCTTGTCCTCCATGTTATTTGTTATGCTCCACAAATAAGTGAAACCATATGATAACTGACTCTCTCTGCTTGACTTATTTCACTCAGCATAATCTCTTCCAGTCCTGTCCATGTTGCTACAAAAGTTGGTATTCATCCTTTCTGATGGAGGCATAATACTCCATAGTGTATATGGACCACGTCTTCCTTATCCATTCGTCCATTGAAGGGCATCTTGGTTCTTTCCACAGTTTGGCGACCGTGGCCATTGCTGCTATAAACATTGGGGTACAGATGACCCTTCTTTTCACTACATCTGTATCTTTGGGGTAAATATACAGTAGTGCAATTGCAGGGTCATAGGGAAGCTCTATTTTTAATTTCTTGAGGAATCTCCACACTGTTCTCCAAAGTGGCTGCACCAACTTGCATTCCCACCAACAGTGTAAGAGGGTTCCCCTTTCTCCACATCCCCTCCAGCACATGTTGTTTCCTGTCATGTTACCTGATTTCAACCTTTACTACAAAGCCGTGATCACCAAGACAGCATGGTACTGGCATAAGAACAGACACATAGACCAGTGGAACAGAGTAGAGAGCCCAGATATGGACCCTCAACTCTACGGTCAAATAATCTTTGACAAAACAGGAAAAAATATAGTGGAAAAAAGACAGTCTCTTCAATAAATGGTGCTGGGAAAACTGGCTGGACAGCTATACGTAGAAGAATGAAACTCGACCATTCTCTTACACCGTACACAAAGATAAACTCAAAATGGATAAAAGACCTCAACGTGAGACAGGAATCCATCAGAATCCTAGAGGAGAACATAGGCAGTGACCTCTTCGATATCAGCCACAGCAACTTCTTTCAAGAGATGTCTCCAAAGGCAAAGGAAACAAAAGCGAAAATGAAGTTTTGGGACTTCATCAAAATCAAAAGCTTCTGCACAGCAAAGGAAACAGTCAACAAAACAAAGAGGCAACCCACGGAATGGGAGAAGATATTTGCAAATGACAGTACAGACAAAAGGTTGATATCCAGGATCTATAAAGAACTCTTCAAACTCAACACACACAAAACAGATAATCATATCAAAAAATGGGCAGAAGATATGAACAGACACTTCTCCAATGAAGACATACAAATGGCTATCAGACACATGAAAAAATGTTCATCATCACTAGCCATCAGGGAGATTAAAATTAAAACCACATTGAGATATCACCTTACACCAGTTATAAAGTGATTATTTTGAAGATGTCAGTATTGGATATAGGATTTCATGAAACAGGAAAAATCTGATCAAGTTCTTTAGGGACCAGGACAATCAAAATTTTAGGGGTTTATGAATATATAGGAAAGAAATATCTTTAATGTCAAAACCATATAAAAGTTTCATTAGTTACAGCACTAGCTTTGAAGATTAGAACCGAAGTATAATATGTAAAATATTTTACATTATATAATAACTATAAATACTAATTTAACTCATTTGTTAGAAATATTGTTATACATATATTATGTATATATTATATACATATATGCATCTATTTAATACACATATATGCCCATAAAATATATATCTTATATACATATATGTGCCTATATATATATGCATAAGCATGTATATTGTATGCATATATGTATCTGTATTATATAATGTAGTAACTATTTAGCAGCTGAATATAGTTTACTTCATAGTATGCATTCAGTCATACACCTAAATCTCAATGTCCTTATAAATTCAAGATTCACAGAATCTCTTCAACTGGTGTTAGCCTAGTGATAATTCCTGTTAAATTTCTGATACACATTAACTACTTATTTCAACAAATATTTCTTGAATGCCAGTCATATTCCAACCTAATGAAAAGTGGTAAACTGAGCAGACATGGTTCTTGATTATTTGAAACTTACATTTAGGGGAGAATATGAACAATAACTTTAAAACTTGCATAAATGTGAGAAATAACAGGGAAGATGGGTTGTAGATTGGGGAACAAGTTAAGGCCTTCAGGAGGAGGGTGATTAAACTGAGATCTGAATGGAGATTGAGTAGCAGTTACCCTGAAAAATGGGGAAAGAACATTCTAGGCAGAAAGAGGAGCATGGAGAATCATGGAGGTAGAAAAAGGTTCATCTTCCAGGAAATAAAAGAAAGCTGAGTTTTCTAAAGCGTGATAAATGAAGGAGCAGCACAAAAGGTGGTTAATGAGATCAGCAGAGCCCAGATCATGAACACCTTACTTGAAGGCTCTGCTGAGGATTTTGATTTGTGCTAGAAGTGCAATGAGATTACCCTGATATCTGTGTAGAAAAGAACTAAAGATCGAGAAGTTTGCAAGGGAGACAGTTTAAAGACTGTTTTGTGGCTCTTGTGAGAGATGGCAGACTGTAATGAGGATAGAGTGTAATGAGGATGGTGTAGATGAAAATCTCTTGGCATCAGATTATTTGGGAGGACAAAATCAACCAGATTGGCAGTAAAGGTTTCAAGAATGACCACCAGCTTTCTAACCTGAGTAATTAGGTTCATTATGGTACCCTTAACTGAAATGGAAAAGATCAGTGAGAAATAAATTTGTGAATAAAAGTAAAAAAAAATTGTTTGACACATGTCAATATACATTCAAGTGGAGATGTTGAAAAGAGATGAGACGTATGGACTAGGCAAGGGTTTCTCAACATTGGCCCTAATGACATTTTGGGGCAAGATAAGGACCTGGGTATTACAGGATATTTAACAGCATTTCTGGCCTCTACCCACCAGATGCCAACAGCACTGTCCTCTTGTTATGGCAATCGTGAACATCTCCAGACATTGCCAAATGTCTTTGGGGGGTAAAACCACCGCTAATTCAGAATGACTATCTTTGAAATATACTTTGGGAATTGATGGAATATAGATGAAATTCAAAATCCATGAAAGGAGAAGAAATCACACAGTTTAGGAGTTTAGGTTTCAGCAAAATGGTGTATCAAGTATATGCAGAAACTCTCCCACTCTGTTTGGAATGTTTGATAAAGTACAAAATATCACAAATTTAACACTGAAAACATAGAAAGAAAGAAAAGACCTAGGCAATAGAATAATAATAATAATAAAGGATAAAACTTTAAATAAACATGGAGCTGATGCTGCTATAGCTTTGATACTGGAGTTGGAGGGTTTCCTCACTACTCATAAAAATAGCACAGGACTGGATTTTCAGTTACTATATATGGACTGTGCAAGGCAAAGAGTCAGAACTCTTTATGAAAAATACTCTTTCATAAAGTCTGAACCATAGAAATGAAAGGTGGACATAAATATCTGCCCCATGACCCAGCAGTTGATGAGGAAACTCATATTTGTTTAGTGTCTGGGAACTAGGCTACTCCAAGCAATCAGAAGCCTGAGGCTATGTCCCATTTTGGTTTGGAGTTTAACTTCACAGTATCTGAGAAGGCCAGAATCACCCAGCTGAGAAATTAATATAAAAGTTGGTCCTTACAATACCCAAGGGATAAATAGAAGAGTGATGCAAAACTTCCTCTGAGGATCATTCCCATAACCAGTCAGCAAACAGACTCCAGCAAAAACCAAATCCCTCTCAAAGAAGTGCAGAATTAAAATTAAACTATAAAGAACTCATTGATCATGAAACAAAGTTGACAGACACAATACATAGGAGCATTATTGTTCTAATCATATGAAACAATGAATAACATAAAGCTGACTATAATCAGTAATGTGGAAGATAATTAAAAATATTAAAACAGGGGCACCTGGGTGGCTCAGTGGGTTAAAGCCTCTGCCTTCAGCTCAGGTCATGATCCCAGGGTCCTGGGATCGAGCCCCACATTGGACTCTCTGCTCAGTGGGGAGCCTGCTTTCCCCATTCTCTCTGCCGGCCTCTCTGCCTACTTGTGATCTCTGTCTGTCAAATAATAAATAAAATCTTTTAAAAAAATTAAAACAAATACAGAACAAGAATGAGAAACCAAGACAAAAAAAAAAAAGACAAGATGGAATTCTTGAAACAACAACTATAAAAAGGGAAATTACAAATGCAGTGGAAGTTAAATAGTAGGTTCTTTCTTTACAAAACTTAAGATATGTAAGGTAGAGCTGAGGAAATATCACAGATTATAATGGTTGGTGACAATCAAAGGCCTTAAAGATAACTTCTTTATGGAAGATAGAATGAATTGGACAAACACATATCTATTAGGAGTTCCAAAAGGCTAGGATTGGAAAGAGAGAAAAGTGGCAATAATCAAAAAGACAATGCCTATGAATTTCCAAAATTAATCAGACATAAATTCTCAAATTGAAGGGAAAAAACCCATAAAAATAATGAATTCATATGAAATATTTTAAAAAGAGTGATCATCTAAGTAAAGGGGACAGAGACAGATGAGAAGAGAATCTCTGACAAGTTCCTGAAGAACCTCAAAAGTTAAAGAAGGCAAATCAAGTTTAAGAGAATGTTTTGGAGGTTAAATAAATTTGAATAAGTTTGTTCCTATGTAGTTTTGTTACTCACTACATACAAGTGAAAAGAGAAAAAAATTAGCATACCTGTATATCACTCTTTTCCTCCTGGGCACATGGACTATTTATCTAACAGAAGAACTAAAGCTATTCTGCTTCTTCATTTATTAGTTTGATCTTGCGACTCTCTGCCTGCTTTAACACACACCAAACAAAGAGCCTCAACCTCAACCCCAAACTTTCACTTGGTGTATTAAGAAATGCAAATAGTCTTAAATTTTAACTTCCCTTTTTTAAAATTAAAGTGGTGAGGAATAAACTCTGTTACATGAATAAAATAACTGCTTGGTTTTATTATGATAATCAAGGATAGCCTTTAGATTTATTTATGTTTTTTATTTGATACGTTCTTTATATCTTACTACATTTGGTAAATATCGCCTGGGTAGTTGCAATGGGTATATTCTCTGAATCTTAGAAAATTTTGTATATATGTTAATGTTATCTTTACAATTAAAAAAATACCAAATGACTTCCTATCATAGACTGATAATATTTAGGTAGAAATTTCCTTTTTAATATTATTGTTGAGTTTTTCTTTAGTCTCACATAGACTTTAAGTACTTTTTCTGTGCCCTGTATTTGTAACATAAATATGTTATTTTTATATTCACTATATTCTTATTTTTTGTTTCTGTATTATTTGAATTATGATGTATCTCTACAAGTAACAACTCACTAAATATGGTTTTACATTTTAATTTTGCTTTTAAGCAAGTCAATTTTAATCATTTTATTTTATTGTCAAGATCATTATTTTTGATATAACTTTGATTTTGTAACTTAGTTTACATATTTCTGTTTTGTCATGTGTCAAGGAAACTTGCTTTATTTACCTATATTAGCAACTAGAATTTGTAGCTGCCTGATGTTTTTATGTAATACAAATAATAGCTCAGGTTTATCTGGCACTTTCTATGTGACAAATGTTTTGTGAAGATTTTCTCTTTTAAGTCTCCTAACAATCTGTGAGGGATGTACTATCATTATTTCTGACATACAGGTGAGAAGCCTGAGCCTGAGAGAAATTGGAAACTCACCCAAGATCATAACACATAAGGAGCGGAGTTGAATTTAAACCAAGTGTTGCACTCTAGAACTAGTGCTCTTAACTGCTAGGCTGGGTTTCCCCATATATTAAGTTGGCTAATTTTCTCGTTATTATCATATTTTACCAATGAAGTAAACAGTACCCAAAGCATGAAAGTTTGTTGCACACAGCTGGTGAGCAGTAAACCGGGGATTCTAATCCCTGAGTCTGACTGGGAAGATTATAGGCTCTATGGTTCCTTGGGAAATGACTGGGAAATCAGATGTTTTAATTGTTTAGTAATTTTGCAAGAGACAGCAAGTACAGTAGATAAGAATCCAATACTGGGGTTAGACAAAGCCTGACACTGAATTCCAGCTGGGCTACTTTCTTGCCCTGTGTCCTTGGACAAATTGCCAAGCTCTACTGAAGCCCAGGTTCTTCATCTGTGAGGTAAGACTGGAAATTGTGGTGCCTGCCTGATAGAGGTGTCATTGAGGATTAAATAAGATCCTGCATTTGGTATGCCTACTAGTGCTGTGCCTGCTGTGGAGTAAGTGCTGTAAGTTGTTCTAGAATAAATGTTATGTTTTAAAATTTTAAGCCATTAACTAATAGGAGGAATGGACGCTGTTTGCAAAAAATTAGAGGACTTTGGAAGCAAATGGAAAATATTTTTATATTCAAATACCTGAAGAGTTTTCATGTGGAAGAGTAAAAATAATTATTCAGGCCTTTCCTCAAAAACAAAGACTGAACCTGTGGTTGGAAGTGAAAGGGAGCCTGACTGCGTTCCAATTTAAGAAATTTTCTCACAATCAAAGCTATTCCTAAGTTCTCTGCTTCTGAAGAAGTTGAGTAGAGGTTAGTGAATCCCTTCTTGGGTGGAGTGGGTCTGACTCTAGTTTTTAGAACAGCGATTCGTAAACTACAGATACATGCCTTGTCAGGCACTCATCTGGAAGGAGAAATTGAGACAATTGGGGAGGAGGAAAGAAACAATTTATATATAGAGAGATCAGGACCACTATAGGGTACTAAATCCTAGTCTTTCATGAGAAAATAGTGTGGTGTTGTTGCAAAATGAATCATTTATTAATTAAAAGAATTTACTGAGATCATAATTTATAAATAACAATTTACAAATCCCTGCCCTCCTAGAGCTAACATTCTAGAGGAAGAGGCAGATGATAAAAGAATTAATGATGTGGAATGTTGAAGGGTTGTAAGTAGGATGGAAAAAAACAACTAGAATTGCTTAAAGGAGACCAGGATTGCCAAGGTGAGGGTTGTAATTTTAAAATGAGTGATTTAGAAGACCTCCATAAGCAGGCGACATTTAGGAAATGTTTGAAAGCATGGAGGGACAGAGTTACATGTTTTGGGAGAAGAGCACTGCAAACTGAGAGAACATTCATTCAAAGGTACCGAAGTAATAACTGTCTCATGTGTTCTGGGAAGAACAAGAAGGCCAGCATGACTGGAGCAAAGGGAGCCATGAGAAGACTTGCAAGGGATAGTATGAGAGAAATAACAAAGGGTTGAACCATGGAAGGACTTGTATACCATTGTATATACTTTGACTTTTATACACATTGAAGGATTTCAAGGGTGATAACTTTCCTTTTAATAGGCTCTGTTGATGTGTGAAGAATGTAGTACAGGGGTGAGAGTAGAAGCACAGAGGCCAATTAGGAGGTGATTTTTGTGATCTGGGTGAGCCATGATGATGGCTTGGACCACGGTGTGAGCAGTGACTGTGAAGGAAGGTGATCAGATGCTGAATGCATTTTGAAGGTGGAACTAGCAGATTGCTTGTGGGTATGAGACATATAGAAGCATCAGTGAGGACCAAGATGAAGAAGACTGCAGGTTGGACAAGTTTTAAGGTGCAGAGAGGTTCACATTTGAAAATTTTAAGATTGAGGGGTTTATTAGGCATGGAGGAGCCTGAAAGGGAATGACCAGC
This sequence comes from Enhydra lutris kenyoni, assembly GCF_002288905.1. Taxonomy (NCBI): domain Eukaryota; kingdom Metazoa; phylum Chordata; class Mammalia; order Carnivora; family Mustelidae; genus Enhydra; species Enhydra lutris. Next base: position 49,761,758 of record NW_019154087.1, on the reverse strand, counting down.
AAGAGAGATGGAAAACCAAACTGTTTTAGTGTCCTGGAACCAAGACACTAAAAACAAAACATAGCAAAGAGAAAGGCATGAGAAACTTGAGTCTGAAAACTGAGAATTGACAGGTCATTAGTGACCTTAAAAACAGTTTCATTGGGGGCGCCTGGGTGGCTCAGTGGGTTAAAGCCTCTGCCTTCGGCTCAGGTCATGATCTCACGGTCCTGGGATCGAGCTCTGCATCGGGCTCTCTGCTCGGCAGGGAGCCTGTTTCCTCCTCTCTCTGCCTGCCTCTCTGCCTGCTTGTGATCTCTGTCAAATAAATCAATAAAATCTTAAAAAAACAAAACAAAACAGTTTCATTGGAATAGTGGTGGTGAAAGTACAAGTGGAGTGGTTTTAAAAAAAACGTAGGGAAAGAAATTGGAGATGGCAAGTATATACTGAAACACAGTCTAAGAAAAAAAAAGATAAACTTGAAATTCACATTACCTGGGAAATCTAATTTTCTTAAAGCATTCTTTGGATTTTTCTTTTTCTTTTTTTAAATTTTTTTCTCCTTTTTTTTTCTTTTAAAGATTTTATTTATTTATTTGACAGAGATCACAAGTAGGCAGAGAGGCAGACAGAGAGAGTGAGAGGGGGAAGCAGGCTCCCTGCTGAGCAGAGAGCCCAATGTGGGGCTCGATCCCAGGACCCTGGGATCATGACCTGAGCCGAAGGCAGAGGCTTTAACCCACTAAGCCACCCAGGCGCCCCATTCTTTGGATTTTTCAATACTCCATGAGTTTTTTTCCTTATTGTCTCTCAACCTAGCCCTAGGGAACAATCTTTACATGACAAGAAAGAATAATTAATACTCAAAGACTTTATTGCATGTAATATGACCTAACCAATAGGATATTAAGTCAAGCTTGGCTTGAACTCCTCTCTTAACATACTTTATGGAATGATCCATTAGAGAAGTTATACATTTTCAGATACTTATCATCATGGTATAGACTTTTGATATGAACAGTTATATTTAACAACTCAAATATAAACAAATTGATTTATAATTTTCCTAATGAGACTTCCTGGCTAATGTTTGATTCTAAAGTTTTTTCTTTTCTTTTCTTTCTTTTTTTTTTTTCAATCTTCCACAAAACCTAACATGCTGATCTTCCAATTTGTTCTATGGAAGAATATCCTTATTTGACAAAGAAAAGAATCAAATTTGAAAAATGCCCTTTTTTATTTTTGACCTTAAAAACAGAAGCTCCTGGGACTTTAATGAGGAAGCTACTCCCATGTCAAGGAGGATATTTTAGTGAACATCCCAACAGAGAGCCTCAAGCTGCTCTCTTCTCACTAACTAGTGTCTGTAAATAACACAAATGATGGCAGGTTCTGACTCTGGGAACATAAAGATGAAATTGTACAGTAAATTTTAGATTATCATGTTTTATATCAGAAATTCTTGTTCTATGTTTAGTGGGTGATCAAACATCCCTGAAGCACCAGTTTGGGTTGTATTTTACATACCTTTTTCTTCCTGCCATACCTTTTTTGACTTATCTCATTATGCCTTTCCTGGTGACTTTCAATCAATCCAATGACATATGTGTATTGATGACCTTCCATGCCTGCGTCTTCTGTTACCTGCTTAACCACTCCATGGCAGTAGCATTGACAAAAAAACCAACAAAAAACAAAGAAGAAAACAAAACCCCCAAAATAGAGCTGGAGCAAATGGGTGAAGTTGGGGGTTAAAAGAAAATCAGTACATCTTGGACATGGAATCTATGGAATAAGCTATGTACACTCGGTGGCTATAGGATCTACCTTCCATATCATAAGAAGTAAGAAAATACCAGTGATATGTGGTGCTGATCCCTGATTATAGTAATAAGCGTTTGTTTATGACACTGTGTTGGGCAAACATTGCAGAGATTACATAGATGAATGCAATGAAATATCCACTTTCAAGTCTAGGATCTAGTACTTTGTGGTATCTTTGAAAAAACAAAAAACAAAAAACAAAACAGAAATAAACTATTGAGTGAATCTCTAATAAAAGCAATTAGGGACTAGATATTACGTAAGCTAAATAATCCATATGAGCCAAAATATTAGTTAAATTTGGGTCAACATTTTTCTTTATGAAATGTCTTCTCATTAAAGATGTTATTTTCTTTAGTATTTTGCGAATATTTACAATAATTTTTCAGCCACACTGGAGAAAATAAGGCTCTCCTTCAGTCCAGGTGGGTATTGCTTCAATAACCACCTCCCATTTCTGCCCCTGGGCCATGTATTTCTAGCACCCTCCAACTGCAATCCCCCTGAAGGAGAAATAGAGGAACAAGACCAGTTGTGAAAACTGGAACTTCTTGCTTAAGAACCAATGGTAACAAGTACTTCCTGGAACTATTAAATCTGGGTCAAGATATTTGCCTGCCTGAACTTACTAGCAGGAAATAAAAATTGTGCTTCTCTTTTGACTAATCAACATGTCCAACTTGACCCCAGCGTATGCTTTTTTCTACCCCATCTCCAAACACACAGCATATACTCTTCTCTACGTTATCTTCAAACACAGACATTTGGTGTGAAACCTGGGAACTGACTGGGAAACTCATAATCAATCTGTTATAAGCAATATCAGACAAGCATAAGGGAATATTAGCAAGTACTGAAATCACAGTTAAATCACATGCAACAGTTAGTCAGGGAACATTTATTTACCATTTTTACAGACCATTGGATTTCCAAATGCTTCTGCAGAATTACATTTAATTAGAGCAAATTAATCACTTGGTAGATTTTAGCTTTGATTCTCAATAACCTTGAGATGATGTTAATTTTTTCTTTTGCTGAGGATTAACCCATTCCCTAAATCCAGGTAGGTAGTAGAAATATCTAAACAAACTTGCAAAAGAGTACCATTGGCGTGGCATTTCCTTTGTTTGTGTGGCTATGAAATAATTTTCACAGTTCCTTTCATTTATTTATTTGACAGAGAGAGTTCACAAGCAGGCAGAGAGGCAGGCAGACAGAGAGGAGGAAGCAGGCTCCCTGCCGAGCAGAGAACCCGATGCGGGGCTCGATCCCAGGACCCTGAGATCATGACCTGAGCCGAAGGCAGCGGCTTAACCCACTGAGCCACCCAGGCGCCCCCACAGTTCCTTTCAAAGATATCTGTCATAATAGCAGGTATCCCATTTAATTCCAGAAATTCAGTATTGGATGGATTTCTGTTGTTCCTTATTCCTCAGGGTAAATGGTCTGTTTTACAGATTGGAGCTGATATTTAATCATATTTTTTAAAATTATTTTATCTGAACGAATATTAGTGAAAACTACAATGTTTCACAAAGCTAAAATTGTGATAACTTGAACCTAATTACAAAGCTCTTAGCTAATATTTTATAATTTCAGGTGAGGAACCCATAATAAGAATGAATCATAATGAATGCTACTAGACTGTCTGCTTTCCACCTGTGGTGAATGGGTACTACCAAATTCCACATGATTCAAGTAATGGGATCACTGGTTTCTGACATTCTTATTTATTCCTCATTTTCTGTTATTTTATTCATCTCTCATTTATGGAATTTTGTCAGATAGCTCTGAATATATATATATATATATTTATTATATCTAATATATAATATTTAATATATAAAATACATATTATATATCTTTATTTTGGTAAATATACATATATTTACTTCTGGACAACAGTGTGGACAAGAATTTGCTTCTGCAGTTGGTCAAGTTTATTTGCCAAGAACAAAATGCAGATTTCTTAGCATATTACAAAGAAAAAAGTCCTTAAAAAAAGATTTAATGGGAATAAGAATATTTTGCAGTTAAAGATAATGGAAAATATGTGCACTATTTTTGGTGATGAAAAATATTTACAAATTATACATTTGCTTGTTGGATGGGCACAAAATCTCTGACTCTCACCTTCTCTACTTGGAGATGTCTGCATCTGATCTTGTAAAAATTTCAGACTAATAGCCTAAACAATATTTCAAAGTGCTTTCTTGCTTAGGTTGGTAATCACAACTCTCGGTAGGCGGTAAATAGCACTTTATTTGTTCACTTTTTCATTTTCATATCACTTGTTTTTTCATACATTTCATTTCATTAATCACTTGTGCCTCCAGGGTTACTCATACTTTGGACTGATGTGTGTAATATTGAGAATAACATATTTCAGGGATATAAATAAGGAGGTGGCCCTTATCTATAGGTGAAAAAAAAGTCATTGTGTGCAGCCAGTGCATAAAACTCCACTTATCATCTTTAAGAGGCATTTATGGTTAGCTCTTCTTCTCACAGACTGTGAAAGATTGAAGACTTGGGCAAAGGAAAAGAAGTCATGGATTGCTAGATTTTATTTATGACTTGTCACTTCATGATATCTTTGATACTTATTTCTTACCTAATTTTTCCTGTACAAAATGTTATTAGGGGTCACACTCCGTGTTTGTCTGTCTTCTCTATTCATGCATCTCCAGAGAAGGTGAATCCAATAGTATGCTGATATTTTACATTTTTAAATTCCAAGGGAGAAAATGAGCCACTTTCTTAGAAATACTACCAGGGGAAAAAAAGGAAATCAATTCAGATTAAATTGAATGGGTCATGGCCAAATTCTCATCTTTTGTAACCTTATTAAGAAATGTTATGAAAAGGGGCACCTGGGTGGCTCAGTGAGTTAAGCCTCTGCCTTTGGCTCTGGTCATGGTCTCAGGGTCCTGGGATCGAGCCATGCATCGGGCTTTCTGCTCAGCAGAAAGCCTGCTTCCCCCCTCTCTCTGCCTGCCTCTTGTGCTCTCTCTGTCAAATAAATAAATAAAATCTTAAAAAAAAATGAAAAACTTCTTGCCTATCTTTATGTATAAACTTTCAGTTCTTTTTACAAAATATTGTTTCAAAATTCATGTAAGAAATCAAATAATCAGTTTTAACATGGTAATTATGTATGACTTCTGAGTACTTTTAAAGTGAGTTATTCATAAATCTACTAATTGTTTCCAAGGAAATTTCTTTTGTATGGACATAGTTTTTTTCACTAAATGTCTTTGTGTAAGTTGCCTTTAATTATTTTCTAATTTCTTATTGTTAAGAAATAAGTGGGTAGATTTTCCCCACCTCCCCACCTGATGTCACATACTTTTTTACTTAGATTTTCAGATATCAAAATTGACATGAATAATCTTGATGTCAAAAAAGTCATCCCCAAAATTAAATGAATATCTATTTACCCCAGTTCCTTAACACAATATTCAATCAGTAGCAGTTAAATTTAGTAAGATCAGATTTGGACAGTATATTACAAAGAAATGTTTAATGCAGATCCAGCATTTGATATAACAGCAATTCATATCTTATACAAATAAGTCAGCTCTATTTTCCTTGAATTCTGCAGAACATGAGTTTATAATCCTAGGAAGGTTTAAAAGCAGAACTTGTAATTAATTGTAAGGGGCTGGTTGAATCAATGTCAAGCAGTGAGTTCTCTGCATATGCCGTGTGGGGTTTAGGCAGTGGTAAAGCCTCATCTTGGAGTGAGAAGTGTATGTGTTGAGTGGAAGTTGTTTATTTCTAGAAATTAAAGATTCCATACATAGAAAAATATTAAGAATAACAAAGAAGTTTTCTGTTGTAACATATTTCCTCTAATGACTTTCATAAAATCATATTGTTTTAAATACAATATAAGTGGATTTAAAAATGGAAAAAAGAAACATAATCACAATTGCACTACTTTGATGTTAACCACTGCTCACATTTTGCTGCATTTTCTTTCTATTATTTTTCATTTTCCATTATTTTATGTTCCAGGCACCTTATTAACAAAGCTTTTGCAGGTAGGTAATAACAGATAAGCTGTGGAACACCTACTACAAGTACTTTATATGCACTATCTCATTACATTTGCACAAAAATACCTTTGAGGCAGGTACTATTTATTATCTTTGTTTGATATACAAGAAAATTGAGGAAGGCTTATTAAGCTCAATTCATTTGCTCAAGGTAATATGGCAAGTACTTTATGATGTCTAGCCTTGAATCCAGGAAATCTAATGTCAGAATTCTTGATTTGAATGTTATGTCACATTGTGTCTCTGCAGAGTTATTTTTGTAGATTGAAGTTAATGAATTAATGTAGCTTGAAAATGAAATTATCTGTTTTTTTCCAGAAATAACTCAACCATTTCTCTATTAAAGATATGAGTTATGGGCTCTAAGCTACTTTATATAGATGATTTTTTTGCTCAAATTATTGGTCTATCAAATAATAATAATTATACTATTTTTAAAGAATTTGTTTATTTTAGAGAGAGAGTACATGCACATGTGGGGAGGGGCAGAGGGAGAGGGAGAGGGAGAATCTCAAGCAGACTCTATACTGAGTGTAGAGTCCAAGGAGAGGCTTGATCCTACAACCCTGATCATGACTAGAGCCAAAATCAAGAGTTGGGCTCTCAACTGACTGAGCCACCTACGCACCTCATCAAATAGTTTTGATATAATAATAGCAATAATTATAAAAATTATGGTTACCAATATTCTTAATAAATATTTGGCTTAATAACTAAGTTAAAATATTTTTAACTGGATTGCTTTGCCTTTATTTTTTTATTTTTATTTTTTTTAGATTTTATTTATTTAGTTGACAGACAGAGATCACAAGTAGGCAAAGAGGCAGTCAGAGAGAGAGGAGGAAGCAGGCTCTCTGCTAGCCTGATAGAGGGCTTGATCCCAGGATCCTGGGATTATGACCTGAGCTGAAGGCAGAAGCTTTAACCCACTGAGCCACTCAGGTGCCCCACTTTACCTTTATTTTTGACTAAATTTTCCTTTCTCCTGTATAGTCTCTCAATCCTTCCCATTTCTTTGACTATGGATACCTAGCTTGATAAATGAACATATTTAGTGTTGCAAAGATACTTGCATACTGTGAAATATTTCCTCTTTGATTTTAAAAAAGAGATTGAGGCAAAATTAATCATGCTCTCTCTTAAAATTTATTCCTGCAAGTATAAAGCCACAATAGTGCTTGAGATTTCTGATTGTACAGAAAATGAAAATTGGAGAAAGCATAAGTGAATTGCAGTGAAGAAGGTGTAACTTACAAGAAGTCAATCTGAGTTTTTATTGCCCAGTTTTAAGGACATAAATCATTATTTGATCAAGAATGTGATTGTTCTATGGGTAACTATCTTTTTTATATTCAGAGCTAGACATTAGCCCAGCCCATGCAAACCTTTAGTGCTTTTTTGAGCAAACTGAAACGTTGAGAACTCTAAGAGTGGTGTGAAGAAAGCCGACTTTGAGAGAGTTCAGCAGCTACATAGAACCCAAAAGAGGTTTTGGCTTTTCCCACATGTTTATTTATTAGACAGAGTACAGAGTGATAATAACACACATTTGCCATATTGGCAAATTACAATGTACTTCTAGGTCCTTAGAGTAAAATGCAGAGGGGAGGATTCCTATCTTGGCAATGAAATTGGGAGCCTTCTCCTCCACGTTGACTGTAATCAGGGATGGAGAGCAAAAATTGAAATGATACTACCCCCACATATATTTTTGTGAGTTGTATTGATATTACAGTAGAATAGTCAATTGAGCAAAAACAGTAAGCAAGACACAACTGATACCTAGGGCTATCTGACTCTGTCACCAACTGAAGGGTTAACTTAAGAAACAACTAACCTCTTTGGTCTTAGTTTCCTTCTCTGAGCACAATAGGAAGATTAGATTGTTTGATGTCTTCTAATATCACATTTACAGCATTTCCATTACCTCGCAGCTCTTCAGTATGGTGCTGAGCTCACAGGAAGACATGAAACAGCCATTGATGAAGTAATTGTTAAATCAGATGTAGGGGAACCTGGGGGTAACCAGATAACACAGAAGGGTAAAGAATATAAGCTTTACATGGTTGATGAGATTATAATAATATATAGATGAGATTGAATAAAGAATTATACATCTAATATTTTAATAGCCAATGTCTGACTTGAACATTTTCCTTGATTTCTATCAGGAAGGTCTTTGATGCGTGAGGTAATAGTCTTCACAATGAAATCAAATCACTAAATTTTATAAAGTGTCCAGAAACTGAGACCTAAGTGAATTCTTGGCTTAAGTGATTCCTAACATAACTTTAAATTCTTTGACAAGTAGGGTAGTGTTATGATTGTATGTCCCCTCTGCCCAAAGATACATTGAAATCATCACCACCAGTATCTGTGAATCTGATCCTATTTTGAAACAGAATCTTTGTAGATTTCATTAAGTTAGGATGAGGTCATTAATCTAATGTGCTTGATGTCCTTACAAGAAGAAGGAAATTTGGATACAGCTGCAGTTACACAAGAAAAGGCCACGTGAAGATGGAAGATGCTATAAGCCAAGGACCTCCACAGACTGATGACTGTCATCAGAAGATAGGACACAGGCAAAGGACAGATTCTCCCACAGATCTCTAAAAAGAAACCAACCCTTCTAATTTCTTCCTTTGCAAGTTCCAGCCTCCAACATTCTGAGAGAATAAATTTCTGTGGTTTTAACCTAACCGGTTTGAGATAATTTGTTATGGCAGCTCTAGGAACTTAGTATAGGTAGGCAACTTCTTCCAAGTCATTTTGTGTTGAATAATGGACCTAAAATACATCCAAGTAATAGAAATAAGCCTGGCTAATCAGCTAACTATTTCCTTTCTAACTGAGGGAAACAGAGTTGTGAGAAACCAGAGGATTGTGGTCTTGAGCTCAATATTCTCACCAATGACTAGAGAGAGAGTTCTTTACTTCCACCTGTGTTTAGAAGCTGTTCCCAGCAACTGCCCACAATGCCAACAGTTGGTAAAATCTGCAAGACTTTCCTGCTTTTATTTTAGTAAAAGCAACTTCAAAGTTTAACTATTTAAAGATTTAAAGAATCTTGCCTAGTATTCAAGATTCAAGTATTCAGGTATACATATATGTGTGTTTATGAAGGTAAACAACAAAAAAACCTCAATGAGCTAAAATGAGGCTTCCCAATGTGGCTAACTACCACTTGCAGCAATAATATTACACTATTTTTCTACCAGTGTATAATGGTAGGTATATATATTTTTTAAGATTTTATTTATTTATTTGACAGAGAGAGACACAGCAAGAGAAGGAGCACAAGCAGGGTGAGTGGGAGAGGGAGAAGCAGGCTTCCCATGGAGCAAGAAGCCCAGGATTCTGGGCTCATGACTCAAACTGGGTCACAAAAAAAGTGAATTTGGGGTGTGATTAAGTTAAGAATCTTTAAGTGGCTGAGAGTACAGTGAATTATCTAAGTGGACACAATCTAATGACATATGTCCTTAAAAACAGAGATTCTTTCCGTGCTGTAGTCAGAGGGATGTGTGACTACAGAAGAATGGTCAGATAGGTGCAAATTTCCTGGATTTGAAGATGGAATGAGGAAGCCATGAGTAGAGGAATGTGGGTGGTCTTTAGAAGCTAGAAAATGCAAGAAAATGGATTGTCTCTTAAAGCCCCCAGAAAGAAATGCAGCATTGTTGACATCTTGATTTTAGACCTCTGAGACCTGTGTCAGACTCCTGACCTACAAAACTGTAAATAATAAATCTGTATTGTTTTAAGCCACTAAATTTGTAGTAATTTGTAACAGCAGCAATGTAAAACTAATCTATCATGTACTGCGCATCATCAAAACAAACTAGGAAATAGAATTCTTCCATGTTCTCTTTTTATCTACTGCTTTTTCATTTGCTTCTTTAGTTGTTTTTTAAAAGATAGGGGGAAAAGTTCCTTTTCTGCACAAGATATAGTAGCAGGTCCTGAAAATACCCTCTTGCTTGTCAAACAAAACATGCACACACACACACACACACACACACACACACACACACACACAGATAAAACTGGTATATCAAAATTGTTTCTAAGACACTGGGCATCAGGTCTCAAAACAGTGATTCCTGAAGGACACAGATAAAGTAAGGTTCATTTCCCCAATTTACTACCCCAGGTGGCAACACAGGGTGGGGACTCTGTGTTAGACTCCTCAAGTTGGGAAGTTGGATCTCGGAGAGTTGAATCTGAGAACAGAATGTTAGGGTTCTTAGGACAGAGTACTGGAGAAAAGAGACTGCAGTGCTAGATCCCTGGAGTTCTTAAGATGGCCCCCATGAATTTTCAGCAGAGCACTGATCAGTGTGTGCAAGTAAAGAAGAAACTATCCAAGGATGAAAAATGAACTAACCAAAAGTCTTAGAGAGAACAGTGTTTGGCACTCACACGGGCCTGGGAATGATTCCCATTTCTACTAGCCAGCATGGAAAAACTCATAATTCAAGAAAGGTCTTGATCAAGTACTAGGAAATTGTTAGCCCTAGGATGAGCACCCCTCTGCTTCTGCCTAAAAAATTCAGGAAGGCAAGATCCAAAAAGCTTAAATTATTTCTAAGTTCCTTAATTCTTAATTGCATCTCAGAATAAAGCAACAATCAAGGCAAAATTCATGATGTTAGTTATTAAACAAGATTATTGGCATCCAAAGAAGTAGGATAATATAATGCATCATGAGGAGACTACTCAGAAAATCAAAATTGACTGATGACTGCCACAGTGTTAGAATTAGCAAAAAAGGACATTGAAATGTTGTAACTATATTTCATATGTTCAATGTGTTCAGTAGGGACATAGAAAAATATTTAGTTCAACTCAAAATTTTAGAGGTGAAAGCTGCAATGTATGACATGAAAAATATCTTTATAGAATTAACCACAGATGAATATTGAAGAAAACATTAGTGAACTTGACATAATAATAGAAATTATATAAAATAAAAAGCGAAAAGGATTTTTAAAATATAAAGCATCAGTGAGTTGTAGGAAATTTCAAGAAGTCTCATGTACTTGTAATTCAAGTTCCTGATGAAGAGATTTGGAGGGGCAGAAAAAATATTTGAAGAAATAATGTTCAAAATTTCTCCAAACTTGATGAAAACTTCATTCCACAGATAAGAATCAGTTTATCAAAAGCATATAAGAAATCTAAACATTTATGCCTCAAGTAGAACTTCAAAATACATGAAACTGAATAGATAAAACTGCAAGGAGAAATGGAAATATTCTCAGCAATAGTCAGAATTTCAATATTCCTATCTCAGTAAATGATAGAACAAGTACAGAGAAAATCAGGAAGAATTTAATAGACTTATCAGCCTTATTAACCAACTTGAACTACTTGATATTTGTAGAATACTGAGACAACAAGAGAATACTATGCTCTCTTTTCAATTGTGCATGGAATATGTACCAAGATAAACCATATTTCCAGCCATAAAACATGTTCCAATCAAAATCCCAGCAGGAGTTTTATAAAAATTGACAAGCTGATTCTAAAATTCTTTTAGAAGTACAAAAAAATTTAGAATAGACAAAACAACTTTGAGAAAGAACAATTTAAAGGACTAGTACTAACTGGTTTCAAGCCCTTCAATAAGGCTATAGCAATCATATAGTGTGGTATTACCATAAAGATACACAAATAGAAGGCAAGGCTCTCTGCTCAGTGGTGAACCTACTTCTCCCTTTCCCTCTGCCTTTCCTCTTGCTCTCGTGCTCTCCCTCTCTCTCTCAAATAAATAAAGTCTTTAAAAAAAGGAGAGACACAAATAGTTTTATGAAAGAAGAGAGGATCCAAAAATAGATCCACACATATATGGAAAATGAATTTTTGACAAAGATGAAAGAACAATTTCACAGAAAAAATAGTCCTTTCAACAACAGTGCTAGAATAATTGAATAGCCATATGCAAAAATAAAAGAACAGAATACTTTGATCTATACTATCTTACAGTATAAAAAATTAACTTAAATTGGATTATAGACCTAAATGTCAAAACTAAAATGGTAATAAGTCTAGCGGTAAACATGGGGAAAGACCTTTGTGACCCTGTGTTAAGCAAAGATAACTTAGATACATTAGCAAAGGCATAATCTATAAAGGAGTAAATTGATAAATTGGATTTCATCAAAACTTTAAAAATCTGCACTTCAAAAGACAGTCATAAAAATTGAAAAGCAAGCCATATACCAGGAGAAAATTCAAGGACTTGTGACCAGAATGTATAAGGAACTCTCACAGCTGAATAAATTTAAGAAAAAACATAAACCCATAAAAAATAGGCAAAAGATCTGGAGAGACAGCTCACAAAGGAAGATTTATGGATGACAGATAAGCATACAAAAAGATGTTCACTTATCAGTTATTAGGCAAGTAATAATTAAAACCACAATGTGGTATCACTGTAGACAATGTAAAAATGATTAAAATATAAAAGACTGACCATGCCAAATGTGGGCAAGGATACAGAGGTAGTAGAGCACCCATTAACTCATGGCAAGAATGTAAAGTGATGCAACTGCTTTGGAAAACTGTTTGGCAATATGTTTGGGAGTTAAATACACAACTACCACATGATCTAGCCATTTCATTCCTAGGCATTTACCCAAGAGAATTACCAAAAGTCTTGTATACAAATGTTCATAGCAGCTTGATTTGTAATAACCAGAACCTGGAAACAACCCAAACGTGTATCACCATGTGAACAGATAAACAAGTGGTGTTTTATCCATACAATAGAGCACTACTGAGTAATGAAAAGTAATGAACTATTCATACATGCATCAAGATGGATGAATTCCAAAATACCTATTCTGAGGAGGAGCCAGACAGAAAAGGAGAACATGCTTTATGATTCCATTTATGTGTAAGTCTGGTTACATCTATGGTAACTAATACTAGTCTATAGTAATGTGATCTATACTAGTCTATAGTAACATAAAGCAGATCATTGTTAACCTGAGCAGGGGGAAGGGAGAGAGAAAAGACAAGTTTGGGGGTGATGGATGTATACATTATTTTTTGGTTGTAGTGATGGACTTCCTAATACGTCACTAATATGCCACTCAGTATAAGCTGTGAGGATTAAATGCATTTATACAGGAAAGGCCCTAAAATGTATGATAAGAAGTAAATGCTTACAATTATCAAATATCAAGGTATTCTGAATTAACTGATTTCCTGTGCCAGAGTTTTATCATTTTCTACTCAATTTCTAACACAACCATTCTAACTTTCAATGATTTTTGTTTTTCATCCTTTTTCTTTTATGAGTTTTTTGTTTGTTTTTACTTCTTTTACTTTCATTCTAATAAAGCAGCTCTACTGCCATGGATGTCGTCTTCTTTTGTTACTGCTGGATTTCTTTGTCAGTGAAAACAATGGATAATGAAATAGTCTCTAGATTAAAAAGTTAACCCAATAAATATCTTTTGGATGAAGAAATTTGTCACAAAACAGATTAAAAAATGTGCCTGCTTCCCACAAACTCTATTAAAGTTGTTTTATATGATTGATCAGCTTTTATATTAAGAAACCAAAATTTAAAGTGTACAAAGTAATAATGGCACTGAACTCACTGTCTTTTTAATTAATAAAAATAATTAAGGATAAGGAAATTTCTGATTATGTCTAGCACTATAAAATAATGACAGGGGAAAAGGTAAGTTATTTTATAATTTGAATTTTTGTTTTTATTCACTCTAGGCTATGGCAAGAGTGAAATAAACTACTAGACCCTATCTGTTCATAGACAGTATAACTGGGACTCTGATTAAGAAATATAAAAAGTATTTTTGTTCTTTTAATTTATACAGGGGTATTAGAGATGGGATGGGGAGTAAAGAGAACTGCGCAGTGTACCAACTCAAATTATCCATTACTTTATGTTTTGTCTTTTCTTTCCAATATAGAAAGGGGATACAGACTGGAGAAATCCAAAGATGAAAGAAAATAATTGTAGCAACTCTTCCATCTAGGAAGGACTACGTTGGTGGCATGAAATAGCCCAGCAATTTTCTTTCCACTAAATGAAAGAGGAGGGAAGTCTCAAAAACAATAGTGATTATTTAATACATGCTAAGGATAGTTAGAGTCAAATAGCATTTCATTGGTGCCCTGTAATACTACCTTATGTTCCTTGTGTGGATAGACAAACATGTAAATAAAAATATCTTCATATAAATTCAGTTTCATAAACCATTTTTTGGGGAATGTGCACCAAATACATAAATACCATAGCAACAGTTTATATTGGTCTTATTCAACCACAGAAGGTCATATGAATATATTGAAGGAAAGGAATAGACTCAATTTTATCAATATAGTATACACTTAAAAGAAAGATGGAAGTGTTATTTTGTATAGCAATTCATGAAGGTTTTAGTAGTTGTGGTCTATTGCTTTAAATATTGGATTTATTGTTTCTTTATTGTTAATAAAAATGCTTTTCTATGGAAATATTTGTGACCAGTATGTCTTGAAGTATAACCCCTATTCAAGGCAGTTTTGGCCATTATTTGCGTTAAGAATCAATACAAATTTTTTTCCATTTTGGACTTTCTTTATCACCATGGAAACTATCCATGAGTTAAATGTTTGTGAATTATTTGTGTTCCTTGATGAAGCAAACTTGGATGAAATAAATCCCTTCATGACCCATTTTTTTGAGTGTGAAAATTTTAGAAATTTTCCCCTTAAGATTAAGTGACCAATTTAGTTTTGTTAGTTTTAGTTTCTTTGGTTTAGTTACCTGTGTGCTTCTAATCTTCGTTTTGTTGACTACACTTGCTTTTTGCAAATTCCTCTGCTTCTTTCTGTTATGTGGTGGTAATTACTGAAGTTATGTCTGTCTTAGAGAGACCATTCTCAATAGGACATTTTATTCAGTGAGGAGGTGCATATAGACAAACATGTTTTCAATACCACATCTGGCTTAGATGCTTCCTTATTTCTTAAATGATTTTTGAAATGAAATTAATTTTTTCCATTTTTTTCTAAAGCAAACTTTTTTTTTTAAAGATTTTATTTATTTATTTGACAGAGAGAGATACAGTGATAGAAGGAACACAAGAAGGAAGAGTGAGAGAGGGAGAAGCTTCCCTCAGAGAGGCTTCCCTCAGAGCAGGGAGCCTGACATGGGGGCTCAATCCCAGGACTCTGAGATCCTGACCTGAGCTGAAGGCAGAAACTTAACGACTGAGCCACCCAGGCGCCCCAATATAGCAAACTTAGTGAAGCTAAGTCAGCAATTATCCTTATTTATGAGGCCTAATCGAAGTATTTCAATCAATATTTAAACACATTAACTTTTCTAATTCACACTATTTTTATTAAGATATTTCAGGATATATCATTTATTACAGAAAAAAAAAACATATATTTAGAATTTTACCCAGGACTCTGAGTGTATTCTAATACTTTTGATGATAGTATTCTAATTGCAACACCTTCATAGTAATATTAGAGAATAGATACCCTAAAAATGTAATACTTGAATACAAAAATTTTTTAAAAATCCTAGAGAACTCTAGTAATAGAAATAATACTATGGAAAATGTGTGCCAAATCTGGCTTAGTTAAATGAATAATTATGTAATGATTCTGAGAAAAAATTCGGATAAAAAATTAATAATGTACAATCTCAGGAAATGTTTGTTATTTAAGGAATAAATTATTATTTATTTATTTATTTATTTCTTTTTAGATTTTATTTATTTATTTGACAGACAGAGATTACAGGCAGGCAGAGAGGCAGGCAGAGAGAGAGGAAGGAAAGCAGGTTCCCCACTGAGCAGAGAGCCCGATGTGGGGCTCGATCCCAGGACCCTGGGATCATGACCCGAGCCGAAGGCAGAGGCTTTAACCCACTGAGCCACCCAGGCGCCCCAGGAATAAATTATTTTTAAGTTTTCTAACAGAATAGTTTCTATTCAATAAGTATGTCGATTATAAATGAATCCATATATTTTAAAGCAACTCCAATGTCAGTTCTATTTAGTAACTCTAACCCAACTATTTTTTGAGATAAGATATGTCCTAGGAAAAAATAGAAATGTAGTTTTTGAGTGTTTTCTTTCTTTTTTTTTTTTTTTAAGATTTTACTTATTTATTTGACAGACAGAGATCACAAATAGGCAGAGAGGCAGGCAGAGAGAGAGGGGGAAGCAGGCTCTCCACTCAGAGAGCCCAGTGTGGGGCTTGATCCCAGGACTCTGGGATCACAACCTGAACTGACTGCAGAGGCTCAACCCACTGAGCCACCCAGGAGCCCTTCCTTTATAAGTTTTTGTGTGGACATATGTTTTCGCTTCTTATGGATATATCCCAGGAGTTGAGGTGCTGGTCATATGGTAACTTACCTTCTAAGAACTACTAGACTGTTTTCCAAAGTCATTGCAACAATTTACATTCACCAAAGTTTTATGAGAGTTCCAATTTCTCCAAGTCCTTGCCAATCCTTGTTACAGTCTTTTGGATTATAGTCATCCTAATAAGGACTGGGGAGTGGTATGTCCCAGTTTTGATTTGTATTTCCCTCTGGCTAATGAGGTGAACATCTTTTCATGTGTTTGTTGACCATTGTGTTTCTCCTTTGGAGAAATGCCTATTCAAATTCTTTGCCTAGTTTTTAATTGGGTTGTCAATTTATGGTTGGTTATAGACTTTTTTTAATTAATGAGGGTAGACTCTCTAAAGCTGTTTTTTAATTGGTGAGTTTTAATTGACTGTATAAAAAATGACTTCCACTTTTAGTGTAGAATCTGTTCTACTTAAGTCTAATACATAACACTGACTTTATATTAAAATATCAACACAATATCAATACAAAAATATCAATATAATTTTATACTTTATTTAAGAATCAATAATGCAGAATAATTTTATTAAGCAATACTTTAAAAATAATCTTCAAAGATAACTTTTTTTAAGATAACATTTCTTGGGAAGAAACACATCAAGAATATTTTAGAAAACAAGAACTACTCATTGGCTAATAAACAGTTAGGTTTGATATCATGAAAACTTCTACAGTTCCAAAAGGACCTTGGCCTTTAGACAATGACAATATTGTTTGAGGAGAAGTCATTTTTTTTAATGACTCTAACTGTTCCCTATCCTGCTTTGGTAATTTTCTCCTGAATGTCTGCATAGGAAGATTAACAATGTCCACACCAGTTACATGTCTGAATCTTAAACCCTTGAAGTCAGCTGGATGTCATAGCAGGAAATAAAAATATTTTCTGCCAAACATCAATATTCTAACACACTGGTCTTGTATCCCTGGAAATAGATGTTTGATTTTTTTTCAGATTTATTTATTAGGCAGAGAGATAGAGTGAGAGCACAAGCAGGGGGAATGGGAGATGGAGAAGCAGGCTCCCTGCTCAGAAGGGAGCCTGATGTGGGAATTGATCCCAGGACCCCGAGATCAATACCTGAGCTGAAGGCAGATGCTTAACTTGACTGAGCCATCCAGGTGCCCTTATATGTTTGATTTTTTAACATGCTAGCTCTTTGTAGAGTGGCAAGGTAAATTGAAATATATATGAAAATACTAAAAAAAATGGTTTAGAAGAAAGCAGCATCATTAATATATTTCCTGAGACTCTTCTCAAAGGGTCTCAAAGAATAATGTCGCTTGTTTTTTGAAATTTTTAAACTATATTCCTGACATTTTCATCATTTATACTCATATCTCTTTACTAATAAAAACACTCCAGATTAATACCTTTTTGGTATCTATTTATGTATCTATTTACTTATTTTAAAGATTTAATTTATTTATTTGACAGAGAGGGAGAGACAGCAAGAGAGGGCATCCAAGCAGGGGGAGTGCAAGAGGGAGAAACAGGCTTCCTACTGAGCAGGGAGCCCAATGCAGAGCTCAATCCCAGGACCCTGGGATCATGACCTGAGCCAAACAGAGATGCTCAACTGACTGAGCCACCCAGGTGCCCCTCTTTTTGCTTTTCAAATATCCATACAAAAACATATTTTTTTTCTTAAAATATTTACCTATAAGTTTCCTGAGAGCAGAGACCTGGTCTTATGGGCCACAGAACCTGGCATATAATACGTGCTTAATACATGTTTATTGAATGAGTGAATTAAAGATATTTTTTAATTGGTGAGTTTTAACTGACTTAAAAAAAAAAGGATCACGTTCAACTTTGTCCAATGTATAATATTGAGTTTATTTAAAAGCATCAATATGGGGCACCTGGGTGGCTCAGTGGGTTAAGCCTTCGTCTTCAGCTCAGGTCATGATCTCAGGGTCCTGGGATCTAGCCCTGCATCAGGCTCTTTGCTCAGTGGGGATACTGCTTCCCCCTCTCTCACTGCCTGCCTACTTGTGATCTCTCTCTCTCTCTGTCAAATAAATAGACAAAATCTTTTTAAAAAAATAAAAGCATCATTATAGTTTTCTACTAAATAAAATACAGTTTCTCCCACCATCCTCTGCTAAATTGGGGTTACTGGGGGCAACTTGGTCTGCCTCAGTCCAAGAGTAATCAGGAGATTAAAAGCAGTTTGGGAAGGCCAGAACTGTCTGGGATTTAGGGAGGAGGAGATCTCTGGGGGAGGGGTTGCCTTCCCCATGCTGGCATCCTCTTAGCAGCCCCACCCCCACCGCCTCAACCCACACAGGAAGATCAGCTGCCAAATGCTCCAGGCAGGTGGACAGGAAAGAGACCCACACAGGCTTGATCTCCAGGAAATAGGGTCCTGCCCTGCAGCCTCTCTGCCAGGGTGTGGTGGTCCTTGACTTCTGCCTCAGAGTTTGTTTGTTTGTTTTAATTTAATTTAATTTTTTAAATTTTTTATGAACATATAATATATTTTTATCCCCAGGGGTTCAGGTCTGTGAATCGCCAGGTTTACACACTTCACAGCACTCACCATAGCACATACCCTCCCCAATGTCCAGAGTTTGTTTTTAATTCAAGTTTGATCACCACTCAGCTTCTTGATGGTGTCCTTGGAAGTGGCATAGACTACTTTGCTCTTAAGGGGTGCAGGCTCAGGGACCCAGAGGATAAGCAGCAGGTCCTCCTTCTGAGTCTCTTTATTAAATTTTTACACATTAACTTTTTTCCTAAGGTGGGTGCCTTTTTATGACAGGGTGTCCAGAAGAGTTATTGATGAAAACGGGACTCAAACCCTTATCTATGCATTTTTCCAGCAGGGTTGCAGCTATTGGAGATGTGGTCTGCGAGCCTCTTGCCATCTAACCTCTCAGGCCCTGCGAAGTCCATCTGGACGCGCTGTCTGTTACAGGTTACAGTCCTGCTTCACAAACAGCTTCTCAGTGGCTTTTGGATCAGTTCTTTTCAAATCCTCCCTGGGGAAAAAAGGGAAAAGGAAATACATTTGCCTTTTACATTATGTAGCTGATGATTTATAAAACAAATAAACACTGATTACCACTGGAAAGATTGTAGACAACTACAAAGCATTTGTTCTGCACATCATTCCTCCATGATTCTGAATATTTTTGGCAAATGCCAAATTAGCACAGTGGCAAAGCTGCATAACAATGACTCAATAAGCCAGGGCTGAGAAATAATAGAAACTGAAAACATCTGACTGGCCACAAATCAATGATTTCAACAATTTTCTTTTACTTGTAAAAATGCAAGCAATCTCAGGCATGAGTTAGTATTTTTAGAGTCCTAGTTATAATAAGATCCTTTCATTTCTAGACTCAATTAAGAGATTAAAATTATGTAGAAAGGACCAAGCATGACAATGAACCTCACTTCACCTTGATCATGAGCACGAATAATTGATTTTTTTCCTCCCTAGTGATATAAAAATACTGGGGGTGAGATAATTAAAATTCTTCTGCATTAAAAAAGAATTGAGAAAGTAAAATATAAAAGAAATTTTTTGGGGGAGAAAGGACCTTAGATATATAATCTAGTGTTTATTCAACTGTTCTTATCCTGCAGAGGAGGAAATTTAAGCTCAGAAAATTTCATTTCACAAGAACAAACTTGAGAGAGGAGGCTATAAATCTCAAAATAGATTACAGTAAGAATTAACTATCTGCAACACATCTACCAAAGGGAAAATATGCAAAACATAGCCCCTTACTAAACACATGCTCTAAACCCATGGCCAAAGATGAACTTCAAATAAACACTGCCCACCTTTTCTGCTACAGAATTATTAGCAAATTATCAGAGTTCCAAGTCTATTAATGATGCAAAATAAATATTAGGACTGGAGGAAAGTCTTCTAGTTGGTCCTTAGTGGGCAACCCCCCCAAAAATGATAAATGTTGTGTCAGGGAAAAGAATGACTTACACAACTTGATTGACCAATTTTTAACACCTTGGAAAATTAGCTTTATCATTCTCTTTCTCTTTCTGTCTTGTCTGTCTCTCACACATTCACCATTATGTATTTTTTTTATCTGAACTATTTGAGAGTAGGCTGCTTATGTCAGGTCCCTTAGCAGTTAATGTTACAGTATGTATTTCCTAAGAATAAGAACATTTTCTTATAACCACAGTGCAGTTAGCAAGTTGAGGAAAGTTAGTATTTCTGCCTAATCTACATCTTCCCCTTGTACATAACTAATTACATTAGTATCTAGTTTATTCATTCTTTGCTTGTTTTTGCAAAAATAAGCATATTTGCATATGTTTTCTTACTTCCTGAAGTAGAATTGCTTATACGATAAGTCAATTAAACATAAACAAATAAAATGCAAAGCTAATTTTGAAGTAAAATTATTTTTATAGATTTTGAAATATTTTTGCTCTTTCCTATGTCTTCTATCCTTACTTCTTTCCTTCTTTCTTTCCCCATTATTTGGCACAAGGCAAAACTAATTTTACAAGGAAATGGTGCTGTACAAAATGAGGAATTGATGAAAGGTTTCAAATGGAGAATTAAAAATGATCAAATCTGAGATTAAGGAAGCCAACTGTGGCTGTTGCGTGAAGGGGATAATAAAATGGGGAGACATTAGAGGTTGGGGAGGCCAAGTTAAGAGGCTATTGAGATTTTTCAGATAAGAGATATTGAGAGCCTGAATTAGGGTCTGCCTGAAGGAATAGAAAGTGGTGAAAGTGCCCAGCATCTGAATTTGGAGAATGAACAAGAGAAGGAAGTTGGAGGTTCTCCAGGGTTTTATAGTCTTGAAGGATATTACCGTCATTGTCTGGATTGGGAAACAGGGAAGGCATAGATTTGGGGGTGGGGTGGAGAGAAGATGAGAGGTTTGGTTGTGAAATGATGAGTTTGAGGTATTGTGTTCCATCCACATGGAGAGTTCCAGGACATGATGTGATGACATAAAACCACATAGGGAAAACACAGGGCACTATATAGACTGGGTGTTAAGAGAATGGCTTGCTCTATAGTTTCATTTCATTGTTTTCATGCAGAGCCATCCTCTTTCATTTGAGCCCTTACACAGGTGGGCCTTCAGTGAACAAGTGCTGATGACTATAGGCTTCTTCATGATTAAACTGGGAACCGAAGCTGGAGCATCACAGTCTTGATTTTATTTCACGTAGTTGCATGAACTATTTGAGTGGAGTCTTGATAAAGGTCATGCTCTGCCACAGGCATTTTGTAATAATGCATCATGGTATCTGTAAAGAACTCTGACTGTTGAATTTTTGTCATATTCTCCTGGGAAGATCTGAGTGAGATCTGAGAATATATGTGGGAATGAGCACAATTCAATGTCCAGCCCCACACCTGTTCATGGGGAAAACACGTCACACATTTTTTTTTGGAAAGAAATCAAACTTCTATTGTTTTTAAAATTCTTTCCATGGAGAATAGATTTTCTTTTTCTCTACATATAATTTTCTGTTGTACATGGAAAGGAAATGTTTTCTCTTGTTTCTATTAAACAGTCATGCATAGAAAATGGAAAACCTGTTTGAAAGAGAAATGAGTCTCTATTTTATCCTCTCTATAGCTAAGAGAAAGGACAGTTTTTTTTTTTTAAGATGTTATTTATTTATTTGACAGAGAGAGATCACAAGTAGACGGAGAGGCAGGCAGAGAGAGAGAGGGAAGCAGGCTTCCTGCCGAGCAGAGAGCCGATGTGGGACTCGATCCCAGGACCCCGAGATCACGACCTGAGCCGAAGGCAGTGACTTAACCCACTGAGCCACCCAGGCGTCCCAAGAAAGGACAGCTTTTGTAAGAATTCTCCATGCCCTGATCCTGCTCTCCGCTCTCTCCTCTATGGGTGTGATATCTGTGACTTGTCAGTGCCTAGATAGGCCATAAATACATAAGAAGAATCCCAGCACAGAATGTATCAGAGGGATGAAAGATACTGAAGTAAGAATGGTGATAATAATCCCTCTTATAGATGTGTTGATGAAGGCAAGCACTTTCTTGTGACGACAGCCTTGCTATCCTCCCTTTGGCCAACACTAGGAGTAAAATTGTTAAGAACTCAGAGGTCCCAGAAGCCCTGTACTCACTAAGGAATTCTGACTCTAGCCCTAATCTCTTACCAGCATGACCTGTTTACTATTTTTAAGGAGGGAAGAGGCAAAGGAAGAGAGAATCTTATGTGGGTTCCACACCCAACACGGAACCCGGTAGGGGCCTCGATAGGGGGCTTGATCTCACAACCCCGAGATCATGACCTGAGCAGAAATCAAGAGTCAGACGCTCAACTGACTGAGCCACCCAAGTACCCCACATATTTGCCAGTTTTAACTCCCACCTTACAACTTGACTTGAGCTCAGTTGATGCCACAGCGTAGTTTATTATGATAATATTTGCTTCAATTCTTACACTGTATGCAACTTTTACACTAGCCTGGGACCTGTCAGTTCTCTTCTTTGTTCTTATCTAAGAAGAATTTGTGATTTTCTGGACTCTCACAAGAGAAACAGATGTATTCTAAGTAGTAAGGCACATCATCTTTACCGTGATAGGAGAACTATGATCATATTCATTCATATATATTTTAGCATTGTGTGAATCTGTACAATTTCATTACTTTACTTCCACTAGACTTGCCTACTGTCTGTTTGTGAACATGAGCATTTGAGCATTCCTACCACTTCGTTTCATTTTGTGTCTTTATCCTACTGCCTTTCTTCTCACGGTTCCCTCTGGTTAATGCCCCAACACTTTCCATCTACCTGTATATTTCTTAACTTTCTAGATTTAACTGAGATAAATTTTGTTTTAATCCCCTCTCCTCCTTTTAAAAATTACAGTCATATTTTTCTTACTCAGAAATTGTATACTGCTTCCTGTCTGTGTTATTTATTTGACAACTGTACTGGCCTGTACTATTAGTTTCCTTTTTTTGTTTCTAAATCTTGACTTTCTAAATAAATGTCATCAGGAGAATAATGACCAAACCCTTGGGCTTTGGAGCTTGACAGACGTGGGCTTGAATCCTTGTCTTTGGCTTAAATAGCTCTAAAGCCTTCAAGGTACTTAGTCTCAAACTTCAGTTTTCTCCTCTGGGAAATGTGCATAATCATTGAAACCATAAGGTTGTCATGAGAAGTAAGTGAGATAACATATATAAAAGACTTAAAACAATGATTAAGAATTGGACCAAATGTTTGCTCAAAACTTTTTTAACTGATATTTTAAAGTTGTTAAGTCCATAAATTAATCAATCAAATGGGGGTTCAATGTTTGGTGAAGAATGATGCACATTAAGGTGATAATTTGGTTGGAAAGCACTGGTGTATATGCTAGATAAGATTATTTCAAAATAGAAACCCTTTTCATAGAGGGCTAATAATGACGTTAATAAATGCCATTCCCTCTTGTAGCACTATCCTACCTCCCTTCTAGTTGTCAGGAATAAATCCCCATACAATGGCAAACTGCCCTGCCTTTTCTTGAGACTAAACAAGTCAGCCTGGGTGGCATGTACATATCAGTGTCATTGCTCCTTTGCCCAAGAGGCAGTACGAACTGAAAATAAATTTGATTTTTTCTCCCACTAGAAAAATGAAGCCTCATATTTTTCAAAAAGAATAGGTAGGACCACCTCACTGAATGCCTTAAAGGAGAAGTCACGGTGCTGTCTCAGTTCTTTCCAGGCTACACAGAAACAGAGGGGACGGATCTTTTCTTGTCCCCAAGCTGCTTCCTAGGACTGGTCTCATTCTTGTCAGCCTTGTTTTTAAAAACTAGACCCTATTTCTTTTTTTCTTAAAAATGTTATTAGAGGGGCGCCTGGGTGGCTCAGTGGGTTAAGCCTCTGCCTTCGGCTCAGGTCATGATCTCAGAGTCCTGGGATGGAACCCTGCATTGGGCTTCTGCTCAGCAGGGAGCCTGCTCCCCCCTCTCTCTCTGCCTGCCTCTCTGCCTACTTGTGATCTCTGTCTGTCAAATAAATAAATAAAATCTTTAAAAAAAAATTAAAAAAATGTTATTAGATAAACTGCCTTGAAAGTTCTCTTCTTGGCTATGTTTCCACCATTTCTGCTGCTGGCCTTTAAAGTTGTGTCCCAATCCAGTTTTTTTGAATTGAACCTCTTCCCTTACCCTTTGAAAGATACAATTTGCTGTGTTTATTTTATTTTGTTTTTTAAAAAGATTCTATTTATTTATTTGAGAGAGAAAGAGGGGGGGAGAGAGAATGGGCAGGAGGGGCAGAGGAGAGGGAGAAACAGGCCCCTGCTGAGAAGGGAGCCCACCCCAGGTCCCTGGGATTATGATCTAAACTGAAGGCAGACACTTAACATGTTGACCCACCCAGGTGCCTCTCAATTTGCTGTGTTTAGATCTACATTTACATTGTGTATTAAGGTGTGTACATTTCAGGACTATTAATTGCAATAGAGTTTCATAGATTAGAAATGCAATAAGAAAGGAAGGACATTTGGGTTCTAATTTAGGTGCTATCATTAACTAATTTTCTGATTTTGCATGCACGATTTAGCCCCTGGGAGCCCATCTCTGTTTCTACAAAATGAATATATTACTACCTACTCTAACTGCTTCAGAAAATTTTGGAGAATAAAACATGTTAATAATAGTAAAGGTGTTTCGAAATATTATGTAAATAAACTGAACTTTCCACTGCTAATCACTTACTACGCAGCAGTCTGGAATAGACAGAGACTTGAATACAATGTACTGGGCCATATAATTATTACAACGTTTAAAAGATCTTTTCTTACAAAATATTACTCTACATATGAGTTGTCTATAACTCTCTCAATGTATTCCTTAACCATCTATCAGCAATGTTGGTAATTTTTGGGACTTCATAACACAGAGATTTGTTATAGAGACTGAAAGTGTAGGGTGGAGAAATAGGAGGAGTAGAATAAAACTATCACATGTATTTGTCCGTTATATACTGCTCACAGTCCTATTACCTAGATAGTTTCCATGTATAGCCTGCTAGCTCAAAAGAGAGAACAGAATTAAAAGGCCTTAAGAAGAAAATTCAAAACACACCATGTGGACATTGATCTTTTGTTCATTTATTTGAGTTTTTTTGTTCCCAATTATTTTTCTTGGACAATGAAAAATGAAATGGGAATAGATTTAAGGCTCTCTTCAACTCATGACATTTAATGACTTTATTTTTTCCTGAAAATCAGAAATAGGGAAGTTGTAAGAGAGGAAAACAAAAAGTGTATTTCATTTTCCTACAGATATGATTAGTTCTCTTAATTT
The DNA here is from genome assembly GCF_002288905.1 of Enhydra lutris kenyoni. NCBI lineage: Eukaryota > Metazoa > Chordata > Mammalia > Carnivora > Mustelidae > Enhydra > Enhydra lutris. The sequence continues at coordinate 49,736,204 of NW_019154087.1, read as the reverse complement.
CAGCATTCATGCTATCATTAAGAATTTATTAATTTGTTCACACAAACATGGAGCAATTAGGAATTTAATTTATTGAATTTTACTGAATCAATTCCAGTTCAATGATTTATTTAACACATATCCCTTCAATCATGTTCAACCATGTTAAACCATGATAAAAGTTCTTCTCTTCCTTCAAATTTCTTTCAGCTGTTTTAGCATGTATTTACTCTTCATATTGTAATGCTCTAATGAGAGAACTGGAATTCTATGAAATATTTGCTAAGATGATTCACAATAGGACAGAAAATAAATTGTGAAATTAAAAAAAAATCAACAAATTCTACCACTTACAGCCAATGTGTACCTGAAGGGAGAGGAAGAATAATGTATAGATAAAAATGATGTCACATAGTATCAGATAAATACACTTATGGATTCATGGCATCTCTGTTAAAAAAGGCACACACCTGGTGAGATTTGGGGCTCCAGATTATTATTCGCCCCTTACTAAATCTTTATGAATCATTTATCTAAAATAAACAGATTAGACGTAAGCAAACTATCACAATTTGCAGGCCCAAATCTGGCCTGACTCCCATTTTTGTAAATACAGTTTTTTGGAACAAAACATGCCCATTTTCCTGTTGTTTGTAGCTGCTTCACTACAATGACACTGTTGTGACAGAGACCTACAGAGCCTAAAATACTTACTACTGGCCCTTTAAAGAAAAAGCTTGCTAAAGCCTGAAATACATTACAGTTAAAAATCAAACAAGGCCAACAACTCACGTCATCTCCCTTCTCTGTGGAAGGAAAATCAATACTGATTCATTTATGTTTATCTGATTATATTTTAATTCTTATTGTTTTTATTAAGTGCAAAAGTTGAGAATAATATTGTGTTGCCAATTTATCTACCTAAACACATGGGAGTATTTCCTTTTAAAAACATTACCAAAGTTAATGGTAATGAATATCTCCCTAAATTTTGTAAATTCCATACAAATTACATTACTAGTGATTATCCATGGTAGCAATTGCTTTAATTATTAAGTAAAGAAATATTAAGAATATCTTTACTAACATTTTAAGATTAAATAAACTTAATTTCTTTTAGCTGAATAATTAGTTTTTCTAAAAATTTCAGATCTCTGGTAGCTAGATCTGAGGAAGTATAAATCTTCAGTAGAGTTGTTCTCAAGTTCTCTTTTCTCCCCCATTCCTGTGCACTTCCTTAAGAGCACAATGGGAAATATTGTTTTCGACAAGATCATGATATGATCAAAATGGTCAATGCCCAATTACTGAGTAAAGGTGGTCTTTGCGGGCTTCACTAGTTACAGATTCTGCTCTAGAAATGACAACTGCACTGACAAAGTATTTGTAGGATGGTTGAAGGATGGAATTGGCCTCTCTCAGTTAGGTGAGATGTTTAGAAGGACTTAGAAAAGATACTGTCCCCACTTTAAGGAATCAGAGCTTTTTGAGCGCAAGTTGATGGGTATTTGTAAGTGTACCAGAGAGAGATGAGTAAGCATATCAAGGACAGTTTAAGTGAATGGCTTTGGAATTGTGCTGAAAGTCTGAGTGAAAGTCCTCCAGCAGAGACAGGAATTGGAATTGGTCCTTGCACTGGTAAGGTACTTTCCCAGGAAAGCTTTCCAGCACATCTGCAGATCAATATATTTGGCTTTGTCATGGATAATTCTTTAAGGCCCTTAGGATCTAGAGATCCTTGGCTATATAAAATAGAAAATGCTTGTGTATATCCTGGAGAGATTATGACCATCCTGCTAATTATTCTGAATTCTAAATAAGATCCTGATTTATCAAAAGTATAGCTTTACCCGCAAGAATTGTGATACAGTAAATACTACAAAAACCGAAATTGCAGGTATGGATAAAGACTGCTGTGTTTGGATAGAAAATAAATTTTAAATAAAGCTTGGGCCCTTTTCAGACTTTCTGACCGATTGCTTTACCTTTTTTTAAATTTTTTTTTAAGATTTTATTTGTTTATTTGACAGAGATCACAAGTAGGCAGAGAAGCAGGCAGAGGGGGAGGGTGAAGCAGGCTCCCTGCTGAGCAGAAAGCCTGATTCGGGGCTCGATCCTAGAACCTCCCAGGACCTCCCAGGACCCTGAGATCATGACCTGAACTGAACAAAGGCAGAGGCTTAACCCACTGAGCCACCCAGGCACCCCTTAAGTTTTTAACTCTTGCCAGTAATTTAGCCTGTGATAATCTCATTGCTGATTTTGAAGTAGACAATTATTTTATTGGTGCAAGTTTTTGAAGGAGAACAGGACAGGAGACCCTAAAATATGTCACTTTGACATGGGGATTATTTAGAGCTAAAGGTAATCAAAACTCAGCAGATTCAGGAGGACCTCTTTACCTCCCCCTAAATTGCCCAGTTTATGTTGGAAAGGGGGCCTGTATCAGGAGAGAGTTATTACCAGATACACCTTTTACCTAAGAAACTTGCCTGAGTAACAGGCAAGCCTTTGTTTTTCAAATATTGCCTCTCTCCTTTGTGAGTGGCTTTCCTCCCCTTCGTGTCTCCAGACTTCTACTCCATTCTCTGGCTCAGGCCCAGGCTTTTATATAAGCCTCAATTGCCTGACAGCCTTTGGGTCTCATATTTTTATGGGACTGCCATTCATACAAAAGTAAATGTGTTTTTCTCCTGTTAATCTATCTAATGTCAAATTAATTATTAGAATAGCCAAAGAACCTAGAAAGGAAGAAGGGAAAACTCTTCCTCACTTAAGTTTTCATTAACAATGCATTTCATTTATTTCTTTGAAGTGGTCATGCAAATAAGAGTAAGAAATTTAAAAGAAATGGTATGCTATGCTGTAAAATGTTGTTGTCCCCTCCCCTTGTCATGTGTCAGCTAACTAGTTTTCTTCATGGAAGCAATCACTGTTCCATTTTCTTCCATGTCCTTCCAGAGTCAGTCTGTACATGTGCAAGCATTTCTCATATCTATATCTTTTTTTTTCATTTTTAAAAAAATATTTTATTTTTTTAAATTTCTTTTCAGTGTACCAGAATTCATTGTTTATGCACCACACCCATGCTCCATGCAATACATGCCCTCCTTAATACCCACCACCAGGCTCACCCAACTTCCCACCCCCAGCCCCTTCAAAACCCTCAGATTGTTTCTCAGAGTCCATTGTCCCTCATGGTTCATCTCCCCCTCTGATTTCCCCCAACTCCCTTCTCCTCTCCATCTCCCCATGTCCTCCGTGTTATTTCTTATGCTTCACAAATAAGTGAAACCATATGGTAATTGACTCTCTCTGCTTGCTTATTTCACTAAGCATGATCTCTTCCAGTCGCCTCCATGTTGATACAAAAGTTGGGTGTTCATCCTTTCTGATGGAGACATAATACTCCATAGTGTATATGCACCACTTCCTTATGCATTCGTCCATTGAAGGGCATCTTGGTTCTTCCCACAGTTTGGCGACTGTGGCCATTGCGGCTATGAACATTGGGGTACAGATGGACCTTCTTTTCACTACATCTGTATCTTTGGGGTAAATATATAGTAGTGCAATTGCAGGGTCATAGGGTAGCTCTATTTTTAATTTCTTAAGGAATCTCCACACTGTTTTTCAAAGTGGCTGCACCAACTTGCATTCCCACCAACAGTGTAAGAGGGTTCCCCTTTCTCCACATCCTCTCCAACACACATTGTTTCCTGTCTTGTTAATTTTGGCCATTCTAACTGGTGTAAGGTGGTATCTCAATGTGGTTTTGATTTGAATCTCCCTGATGGCTAGTGATGATGAACATTTTTCATGTGTCTGATAGCCATTTGTATGTCTTCATTGGAGAAGTGTCTGTTCATGTCATCTGCCCATTTTTTGACATGATTATCTGTTTTGTGTGAGTTGAGTTTGAGAAGTTCTTTATAGATCCTGGATATCAGCCTTTTGTCTGTACTGTCATTTGCAAATATCTTCTCCCATTCCGTGGGTTGCCTCTTTGTTTTGTTGACTATTTCCTTTGCTCAGCAGAAGCTTTTGATCTTGATGAAGTCCCAAAAATTCATTTTTGCTTTGTTTCCTTTGCCTTTGGAGACATAACTTGAAAGAAGTTGCTGTGGCTGATATCAAAGAGGTTACTGCCTATGTTCTCCTCTATGATTCTGACAGATTCCTGCCTCACGTTGAGGTCTTTTATCCGAGTTTATCTTTGTGTATGGTGTAAGAGAATGGTTGAGTTTCATTCTTCTACACATAGCTGCCCAATTTTCCCAGCACCATTTATTGAAGAGATTGTCTTTTTTCCACTGTATATTTTTTCCTGCTTTGTTGGAGATTATTTGACCATAGAGTTGAGGGTCCATATCTGGGCTCTCTAGTCTGTTCCACTGGTCTATGTGTCTGTTTTTATGCCAGTACCATGCTGTCTTGGTGATCACAGCTTTGTAGTAAAGCTTGAAATCAGGCAACATGATGCCGCCAGTTTTGTTTTTCTTTTCAACATTTCCTTAGCAATTCGGGGTCTCTTCTGATTCCATACAAATTTTAGGATTGTTTGCTCTAGCACTTTGAAAAATGCCGGTGGAATTTTTATCAGAATGGCATTGAAAGTATAGATTGCTCTAGGCAGTATAGACATTTAAACAATGTTTATTCTTCTGATCCATGAGCATGGAATGGTCTTCCATCTTTTCATGTCTTCTTTGATTTCTTTCATGAGAGTTCTGTAGTTCCTCGAGTACAGATTCTTTACCTCTTTGGTTAGGTTTATTCCCAGGTATCTTATGTTCTTGGTGCTATAGTAAATGGAATCGATTCTCTAATTTCCCTTTCTGTATTTTCATTGTTAGTGTATAAGAAAGCAACTGATTTCTGTACATTGACTTTGTATCCTGCCACATTACTGAATTGCTGTATGAGTTCGAGTAGTTTGGGGATGGAGTCTTTTGGGTTTTCCATATAAAGTATCATGTCATCTGCAAAGAGAGAGAGTTTGACTTCTTCATTGCCAATTTGAATACCTTTTATTTCTCTTTGTTGTCTGATTGCTGTTGCTAGGACTTCTAATACTATGTTGAACAAGAGTGGTTAGAGCGGGCATCCTTGTCATGTTCCTGATCTCAAAGGGAAGGCTGTGAGATTTTTCCCATTGAGGATGGTATTTGCTGTGGGTTTTTCATAGGTAGATTTTATGAAGTTGAGGAATGTTCCCTCTATCCCTATACTTTGAAGGGTTTTAATCAGGAACAGATGCTGGATTTTGTCAAATGCTTTTTCTGCCTCAATTGAGAGGACCATGTGGTTCTTCTCTCTTCTTTTACTGATTTGTTCTATCACATTGATTGATTTGTGAATGTTGAACCATCCTTGAAACCCAGCGATGAATCCCACCTGGTCTTGGTGGATAATCTTTTCAATGTGCTGTTGGATCCTACTTGCTAGGATCTTGTTGAGAATCTTAGCATCCATATTCATCAGGGATATTCGTCTGAAATTTTCCCTTTTGGTGAGGTCTTTGCCTGGTTTGGGGATCAGCGTAATGCTGGCTCCATAAAAAGAGTCTGGAAGTTTGCCTTCTGCTTCAAGTTTTTGAAACAGCTTCAGGAGAATAGGTGTTATATCTTCTTTGAAAGTTTGGCAGAATTCCCCAGGGAATCCGTCAGGCTCTTGTTTTTGGGAGGGTTTTGATCACTGTTTCAATCTTGTTACTAGATATCAGTCTATTCAGGTTGTCAATTTCTTCCTGGTTCAATTTTGGAAGTTTATCGTTTTCTAGGAATGCATCCATTTCATCTAGGTTGCTTAACTTATTCGCATATAACTGTTGATAATAATTTCTGATGATTGTTTCTATTTCCATGGTGTTAGTTGTGATCTCTCCCTTTTCATTCATAATATTATTAATTTGGGCCTTCTCTCTTTTCTTTTGGATTAGTTTGGCCAATGGTTTATCGATCATATTGATTTTTTTCAAAAAAACAGCTTCTAGTCTCATTGATGCGTTCTATCTCATTGATCTCTGCTCAATCTTGATTATTTCCCTTCTTGTGTGTGGAGTTGGCTTAAATTGTTGATTCTCCAGTTCTTTAAGGTGTAGAGACAGCTGGTGTATTCTGGATTTTTCAATTTTTTTGAGGGAGGCTTGGATGGCTATGTATTTCCCCCTTAAGACCACTTTTGCTGTATCCCATAGGTTTTGGACAGAAGTGTCTTCATTATCATTGGTTTCCATGAATTGTTTAATTTCTTCTTTGATTTTCTGGTTGATCCAAGCATTCTTAAGCAAGGTGGTCTTTAGCTTCCAGGCGTTTGAATTCCTTCCAAACTTTTCCTTGTGGTTGAACTCCAGTTTCAAAACATTGTGATCTGAGAATATACAGGGAATAATCTCAGTCTTTTGGTATCAGTTGAACCCTGATTTGTGACCCAGTATGTGGTCTATTCTGGAGAACGTTCCATGTGCACTTGAGAAGAATGAGTATTCTGTTGTTTTAGAGTGGAATGCTCTTATATATCTATGAGGTCCATCTAGACCAATGTGTCATTCAATGCTCTTGTTTCTTTATTGATTTTCTGGTTGGATGATCTGTCTATTACTGAGAGTGGCATGTTAAGATCTCCTACTATTAATGTATTCATATCAATATGACTCTTTCTCTTGATTAACAGTTTTCTTATGTAATTGGTTGCTCCCATATTGGGGGCATAAATATTTATAATGTTAGATAGTCTTGGTGGATAGTCCCTTTAAGAATTATGTAGTGTCCTTCTGTCTCTCTGACTACAGTCTTTAGTTTAAAGTCTAATTTATCTGATATGAGAATCGCTAACCCAGCTTTCTTTTGAGGCCCATAGGCATGAAAGATGCTTCTCCATCCCTTCATTTTCAGTTTGGATGTATCCTTAGTTTCAATATGGGTCTCTTGTAGACAACATATGGATGGGTCCTGTCGTTTTATCCAGTCTGCAACCCTGTGTCATTTTATGGGCGCATTTAGGCCATTCACATTGAGAGTGATTATTGAGAGATATGTTTTTATTAACATCGTGTTACCTGTGAAGTCTTTGTTTCTATAGATTGTCTCCATATATTTCTGTTCAATGATATTCTTGGGTTTTTTTCCTCTTTTATAGAACCCCCCTTAATATTTTCTGCAGTGTTGGCTTGGTGGTTGCATAGTCTTTTAAGCCTTGCTGGTCTTGGCAGCTTTTTATCTCTCCATCCACTTCAAATGTCAGTCTTACTGGGTAAAATATTCTTGGCTGCATGTTCTTCTCATTTAGTGCCCTGAATACGTCTTGCCAGCCCTTTCTGCCTTGCCAGGTTTCTGTGGAGAGGTCTGATGTTATTCTGATGGGCTTTCCTCTGTATGTAAGGAATTTCTTTGTCCTAGCTGCTTCCAAGAGCTCCTGTCTACAATTATGACTCATCATTTAACAATCAGGTATCTCGAGGTCTTTCTAGAATCTATTATCTTGGGGGGAAACCTTTCTGTCTCTAGTACACAAACGCTGGTTCCATTCACCAGATTGGGAAAGTTTTCATGGATAATTTGTTCAACTATATCTTCTAGTCTTCTTTCTTTCTCCTCCCCCTCAGGGATTCCAATAATTCTGACGTTGGAATGTTTCATGGTGTCATTTATTTCCCTAATTCTGTTTTCATGGCTTCTAAGCTATTTGTTCCAGGCTACCTCCTGATCCTTTTTCTCTATCTGTTTGTCCTCTAGATCACTAATTCTATCTTCTGCCTCAGTTATCCTAGCTTTTAGAGAATTTAGATTAGACTGTAACTCATTGAGAACATTGTTAACATCGTCCCTGGTGGCTTTCACTTCTGCCCTAATCAATTCCATTTTGTCATCAAAGGCTTTCTCCAACCTAGCTATTGCCTGGATAATTTTTAGCCTGAATTCCCTTTCCAACACACTGTCTGTGTCCATATCCAATAGCTCTGATGGAGAGGGCCCATCTCTGAACTTTTCTTCTGTTGGGCATTCCTCCTCCTAGTCATTTTGGTGAGAGATGGCTGAAAGGATGTGTAGCTGAATGTATCAACTGTGGTGCAGGCAAGGTGCACCCTGGAATGCTTCTGAGCAATTGAGATTCCCCACTGAAAAGAAAGAAAAAAGAAAAAGAGAGAGAGAGAGACAGGGAAAAAAAAAAAAAAAGAAAGATAAAAGAGAAGGCCCAACCCAAATGGGCCACAAGGTAAGATTTATGAAGTATACAAACAAAAACAGACAAACAAAAAGAACAACAAAAGTAGATGACAAGAAGAAAAATAAATAAATAAATAAAAAGATCCTCATCAAAAAGAACCCCAAGTATAAGATTTATATACTACCAAGACAAAAACAAATACACAGAAACACTGGCAGAAGAAAATAATGGGAGAGTGGTTATAAATTCTCAGTGTGGGCAAGGAAGGTTATTTTGATTCTTCCTGGATGTATCTTGATATCTTTGTTAAAGGACTCAACTTTCCTGAGATAAAACGGGATTAAAACTGCTTTACCTATAGGGGTAGCATTGATTGGGGAAAGGGGAATACCTTGAAGCTTACCTCTATATGAATATTAAAAAATAATAAACTAAACCAAACTAAACTAAATTAAAAAATAGAAAAGCAAAAGAAAAACACAGGTATATGTATCAAAAAGTTCAGGTTAAAAGGTTATTATGGAATTTGATGTATTGAACATCTCATTGTGATGGTAAATGGGTTAAAAAGTTATATATATATATTAAAAAAAATGAAAAGAACCAGAATAGTGGGAACGGCTTAAAAATAAAAGTTGTATCTATGAAGTAGTGGTGGTTGTCCTCTTGTCTTTTTTTTTTTTTTTGTCTGGCTTTCTGGGGAAGGGGCCTGCTGTGTGGGTTTTCAGGCAGTGTTGCTAAAGTCCTCCTGCCCCCATCAAGGGGCTGGGTGCTGAGGAAACCAGTTTTTCAGGCTTTTGTTCTCTGGAGGTTTTTTGTTTGTTTATTCATTTGTTTTCTCTCCCCTTGGCGGCTTTTGGTGGTTTTTGGAGGTTTAGAGGAAAGCAAACTGCACCCAGACCTCCCTCTCAGAGAGAAGCCTCCATTTGTTCGCGTCTGGGTGCTCCAGAGCACATAAATTCCCCCTCAGCCGCTGGCAGAGCACGTTCCCAGTCACGGTCTCTGGGGTCACAGGAACTCCCGCTTGTACCCAAAACCACAAGAAATACTAGCCGTGGCTGTCTGGGCAGGTTCAGACTGCCAGAGAGGTCCCAAGCAGAGAGAGCGCATTGAGATTTTCATGCTGGCCTGGGCTGTGAGTGCTCAGACTCTCTGGTCTGAAAGAGCTCTGGCTGGCGCCTGCAGGCACCTCTCTCTCAGGGGAGGGTGTAGAGTGTGACTTGGACTCTGGTTGCACAGTGCAGGTGCCCATGCAGAGTGCAAAAGGCTGTGGTTCTGCTGGCTGGCGAGGCTCCCTCACCCTCAAGGGCGCTGCCACCCAGACGCTCTCAGGAATGCCAGCAGCTCAGGGACCAAGACCTGGCTTCTTTGCTGCACTCTCTCTGGCTCAGCGCAGCGGTGGCTGTCCTGGGTCAGCGGGCTTAAGCCCCTGTCCCTACCTGCCTGATCCCTCCAATTTCCCCCCAAGATCCTTTGCTTTTTTTGAGTACTTTCAACCAGACTCCAAGTTAATGCTGGTCCCCAATCACAGGGCACTCTCATATTGGGGTATTACTTTCCAATGGGCCGCTTCTGGTAGCTCCCTCCCCCTTTTTTTGTCTTCTGATATCAGTCCGATGTTCCCACTCCGCTTTATCTGCCCACTGGTGTCTTCTGCCCCCATAGAGATCCAGAAGTGTATAATTCTAATCTTAGGCTGATTTCATGGGTGATCAGAGTTCTTTGGTAGGTAATCAGCTCACTTTAGGGGACAGGTTGAAACGGTGCCTCCTCCTACTTCTCCACCATCTTGTCTCCCTTTCTCATATCTATATCTTTATCTAATTTATATCTGTATATTATGATGCAAATAGTACTATGTTCTTTATACAGGTCAGAACTTAATTATTTTATCTTGATAATATACATTTGAATGGTTTCCTATCAGCTTTTCATTATTTTTAACAACTTTATAATATTCTCTCAGATGAGTATACTCTATCTTTAGATCTTCATCCAGCTCCCATATCAAAGTTTTATCTAATTTTCTGGCTTTGTTTTAGTTTTTATGTGTCTGTGACTGTGTAAGTATGTGTGTGGTATGTGTGTATATAGATGTGTGCTAGATGTGTGTGTATGAGCATGTATTGGGAGGCTCATGCACAGAAGCTATGTTACTTAGCTCACTCATACTATTTTTTTAAAAGATTTTATTTATTTATTTGGCAGAAATCACAAGTAGACAGAGAGGCAGGCAGAGAGAGAGGAGGAAGCAAGCTTCTTGCCAAGCAGTGAGCCCAATGTGGGGGTCGATCCCAGGACTCTGGGATCATGACCTGAGGCTTTAACCCACTGAGCCACCCAGGTGCCCCTCACTCATATTATTTTATTGGACTTGTGTGAGTCTTCTATGTTGCTCTGTTTTTACCTTTGTCTTCATCTTTGATCACCAAATGCATTTTTTCAATTCCCCTTTACCATAGGCATTGCTCTAAGGTGCGGTATTTTCTTGGATATGGGTACAGTTCCGTAAACTGTAAACTATTGGTTAGTGTGTGTATTTTAAAAATCATATTAAGGGTATCATGTTATTGATCTATTCTATACTTCATGGTCATGACTTCTGAATTACTGCATGATAATTTTTAACATGTCTGTTGTTTCTTTCAGTCTTATTTCCCAGCAATGGACACATAGGAGGCTTCCAGCTTTCATGATCAAAATAATGCTGTAACAAACATATGTGGATCTACCCCCATATGGAGCTATACATGAATGTTTCTACATCCAAATTCCTGGGTATCGTAACATTGCTGGGTCATACTCATTGTTGCTGTGTACTACAAGTTTTCCACACATAGCCATGCCAGGTTATGCTTCTACCCGAAACATGTGAGGTTCAAATTTTTTCACATCCTTGTCAACATTTGGTATTCCATATCTCTGATTATTTTAATCTGTTGCATACAAAGTGACAAATGATTATTTAACTTTGCATTTCTCTGATGATTAGGGAGATTTGAAATATCCTTCTATGTTTTTCAATCTGTGAAGTTTCACTTCTTATTTATATATATTTCTATTTGTTATAACACAAGATTCCAGTGTTTTCCAATCTTGTAAGAGACTCTAATATTCTAGATAACATTTTCTTGTTTTTTTTGTTTGTTTGTTTGTTTGTTTGTTTGCAGGATTTCCCCCTGATATTCTCTCAAAACATTGCAAAGCAAAGATCCTTAATTTTGAGGTATCATCAGTATTTCACCTTATGCTAGATGCTTTCTGATAACCTTTTTAAAATTAACTTCAGAGTGTTACATTTCACATTTTCATAAACTGAACACATCAAAATTTCATTTGAGCAAATTCATTTTTCTTCATAAAGTTCTTAAATAATCTTTCCAGTATTTCTTAAACAGTCACTCCTTTGCTCACTCCTTTGTGGTTCCACATATAACCCTGTCAATCTATCTAGCTATGACAGTTTTTAATGGTCCTTTTTTCCCATTTCCTAATTTGCTTGTTCTTACATCACACAACTTTTATTTTATGTCTGTGTTGTTCATCTCACAATCCAGTTACATGATTTTCCTTTTTATGGTAATTTTAGCAGAATCTGCATATTGTTTTTTGATGTCTTTGTCTTTTTTCTTCATCAGTCTTGCTTAAGGTTTATCAATTGTGTTACTTAAAGATAAAAAGAAAACATGCTTGTGGTTTCACTCACTTGTTTTCTATTATTTATTTATTTTGGGGTCTTTTTTCAATGTAATTGATTTTGGTTCTGCTCTTTATTATTTTCTCCTTTCTGCTTGTTTTGGGTTTAATTTTTCTTTTTCTAGTTTTTTTTTTTAAGATTTGTTTATTTATTTTAGAGAGACAGAAAATTTATTTTATTTTAGGAGGGATGGGGAGGGAGAGGAAGAGAGAGTTCAAGCAGATTCCCCACGGGGCTCGATCCCATGACCCTGAGATCAAGGCCCCAGTTGAAACCAAGAGTCGGATGCTCAACTGAATGAGCCACCTATCGCCCCCCTTTTTTCCCTAGTTTCTTAAGGTAGAAACTTAGATAACTGCTTTGGGACATTCTTCTGTCCCAACATAAATATGTAATGCTAATGAAGCTGTAGTTCAGTGGATTCTGCAGGCAATCATTTGTGTGTTTCTTTGAGAAACATTTTCTCTAGGTATGGATATGGGATGACAGATTTTCAGATTTTTCTTCCAGAACATAATGATGCTGCTTGTTATCTTTTCACTTGTGTGGTTTCTGATAAAAAAGCTGTTGTAGTTTTTGTCTTTGTTCCTCTATATGTGATGGGTCTTCCCCCACCCTCCACCCCTACCCTGTCTTCAAGAATTTCTTTTTTACTTTTTTCAGCAGTTTGAATATGGTATGTCTGTGTATATATATATTTTTAAATACTGCTTTGGGTTCTCTTAGGCTCTTGAATTTCAGTTTTGAAGTTTTTCATTAATTTTGGAAAATTTATGGTTTTTATCTTTTCAAATATTTCTTCTGTCTTATGAGCTCTCTGTTTTCCTTCTGGGACTCCAAATACAAGTATTTAGATGATCTGACATTTCCCCACATCTCTTTGATGCTCTGTCCTGTTCGCTTTCATTCTTTTTATTTTTTTCCCCTTGTGTTTACCTTTGGGTGATTTCTACTCACCTATCTTCAAGTTCATGGATTCTTTCCTCAGCCAGGACAAGTCTACTGCTGAGCTGGCTGTAGGAATTCCTCAATGGATCTTTATGCCCCAAGTTTGACAAATCTTGTTTTCTCTCCCTAAGGCATTTGCTTCTTAGGAAATAAGGAAGCAGGTAGGGAAACATGATTTTTACCTTTCCAGCAGTGTTAGCGAATCCCCTCCTTCATGTCTTGACTGGCAGGCATGGTTCTCTTCACTCTCTTGTGCTGCCCCCACTCTTTCATTTGCTACCCACTGGAAATTTTTTGAAAAAGATTTCATGAGTAAAATGCAAATTCCTTTTGTGTCTGGGGCTGTCATCAGTTTTAAAATGTTATGCTAGCCCATTCTCAGTTTTTAGCAATGTATTCAAATTTCAGATGAAATTTTTATCATTGTGCCTGATGGTTCTGCTTTCTTCCTGTGTTCTCTCATAGATAAGATGGTCAAAACTGCACTCCCTCTAATGGATGCCTGCCCCTTATTGGATTTCCAGGTTACTTGGTGTTACTCTGTGACACCAGCTTTTTGATAGGTTCAAGAATATGTAGGATTTTGTAGTTTATCTGGCTTTTTCTTGTTCTTAGAGGAGAAGCATTCTTTTTAGCTCTCTTCTGCCTCGGTGTGAGGAAAACTGTCTTATTGATTTTTTTTTTAAGATTTCAGTTTCTTTAGAATGGTTCAGATTTATAGCAAAATGAGGGGGGAAGACACAGAGATTTGCCATATTCTTCCTACCCCCATGCATGCATGGCCTTCCTCATTACCTTGCAAGAGTGGTGCATTTGTTAGAATTTTTGAACGTACATTGATACATCATTGTCACCCAGAATTCATAGTTTACATTACCATTTACTCTTGTTCTTATATACTACATGGGTTTGAACAAATGTATAATAAAATGCATTCATCATTATAACATCATACAATTTTCACTGTCCTAAAAAATCTCAATGCTCCTCTTACTCATTTGTTCCTCTCACCTCAACCCCTGGCAACCACTGATATTTTTACTATCTCTATAGTTTTGCCTTTTCTAGAACAATATAATTGAAACCATACAGTACGTTGTCTTTTCAGATTGCCTTTTTTCACTTAGTAATATGTATTTACATTTCTTCCATGTCTTTTCATGATTTGATAAATAATTTCTTTTTAGCACTGAATAATATTCCATTGTCTAACCTACTACCATAGTTTAATTATTCATTCACCAAGTGAAGGATATCTTGGTTGCTTCCATGTTTTGGCCATGATGAATAAAACTATAAACATCCATGCATATGTGCTTTTGGATTTAAGTTTTCAACTCCTTTGGGTAAATACCAAGGAGCATGATTATTAGATCTTATAGTAATACTTATGCTGAGTTTCTTAAAACATACCACATACACCCACCCACAAACACACCCAAAACTGCCAAAGTACCTTCCAAACTGGCAGTATGTACTATCTTGCATATCCACAGCAATGAGTGAGAATTCCTGTTGTTCCACATCCTTGCCAGCATTTGGTGAATTCTAGCTTTTGGATGTTCTAACAGGTGTGTAGTAATATCTCATTGTTGTTTTAATTTGCATTTCCATATGATATGGAACACCTTTTCATATAGTTATTTGTAATCAGCACATCTTTTTTTGGTGAGGTGTCTGTTAAGGCCTTTGACTTAATTGTTAATAGGGTTATTTCGTTATTTTTGAGCTCTTTCTATATTTTGAATAACAGTGCTTTATCTTTTGCAAGTATTTCCTCCCATTTTGTGACTTGTCTTCTCATTCTTTTGACATTTCATTCACAGAGCAGAGGTTTTTAAATGTAGTGGAGTTCAGCTTATCAAATATTTCTTCATGGAATATGCCTTTGGTGTTATATGCTTATTAATTATTATTGTGAAATTTAAAGTCAGTGTGTTTAATTCCAAAAATAAATCAATATTGTGTTTTTATTTTAATTAAAAAAATTGTAAGTTAATTGTGAGAAATTAACATTTTTAAAAAAGATTTTATTTATTTATTGACAGACAGAGATCACAAGCAGGCAGAGAGAGAAAGAAGCAGGCCCCCTGCTTAGCAGAGAGCCCAACTGGGGCTCATTCCCAGGACCCTGGGATCATGACCTGAGCTGAAGGCAGGGGCTTTAACCCACTGAGTCACCCAGGCACCCTAGAAATTAACATCTTACTATGTGAAATCTTCCTATTCATAGTAAGTTGTGTCATACAGTTGTTCAAACCCCTTTTTGCATCCTCCAGTAGGATTTAAAATGTTTCTTATGTACATTGTGCATGTTTCAATTTATTTCTTGATATTTTACTTATTTTTGTGTTATTTTAAATAGATCACATCTTAAAACTAGCGGTTATTTGTTGATGTGCAGATCATTGATTCTGTATATTTAATTTTCCACCCAACTTCAATAAATTTTCTTACTGCTTGTAATTCTTTTCCTGATTCTCTTATTTTTTGCTCCAGAAAACAAAGATGTAATTTAAATTTAATGATGATATAACATTCCTTATTTTCAATTTTTACATTTTTTCTATGATCTAATTGCATGAATATATTCAGAACAATGTTAATTACAGTGGTAGAAAAGAACATATTTGTTTTATTCTTGATTTTAATTAAAATGCTCTTAATGTTTCCCAATTAAGCATGATTTAACTAACTGAAATGTCTTATGTTACTGAGAATACCAATAATTATGTTAGTTTTCTTACAACTTTTCATTATGTATGGAAATTACTGTATGATTTTTCTTCATTGGTTCCTTAATTAATATGCAAATTTATATAACTAGAGTAACATTTAACCATCCTTGCATTTTTAGAATTAATAATACTTCTTATGCTGCATCATTAATTTTAATGTGCTTTGGATTCTTTTATCTATTTTTTTTATTCATAACCATTAAATAAGAATGATTTCTACTTTGTTTTGCTTTTCTGCTACTGTTTTTGGGTTCTGGATCTATACTATGATCATTTTCTAAAGAGTATTTGAGTTCTTCCCATTCTTTTCTCTGTTTTTGTGACTAGTATGAATTTCTCTGTAATTATTTTTTTCCTTACAGGTTTAGTAGAAATCGCTGTGAAACTTTTTGAACCTTTCTTTAATCTTTGGAAAGAACAGCTTTATAGTGACATCTTCTAGAGTAACTGGTTTGGTAATATTACATACTATTTTGGGGTTTAATTTTAATATATGTGTTCCCAGAAAACAATTTATTTCATACAAGTTCTTATTGTCATTGAACAGAGTAATGAACAAAACATTTTCTCATAATTCTTTTTGTGTTTTTTTCTATTCATGGTTATTTGCACAAAAACATTTCAATATTTTGTATTTGTGCTTTTACTCTTTTGTCTTTGATGAGATTATTAATGGTTTACTTATTTTTTTTGTATTTTAAGTGAAGATAATTCTTAGATTTATTTTTTGTTCTATTAATTTAGTGATTTTTAACCTATTAAAGTTTTTTTTTTAAGATTTACTTATTATTTTAGAGAGAATGAGAGTGAGTGAGCATGCATGCAAATTGGAGGAGGGGCAGAGTGAGAGAATCTTCAAGCAGACTCCCTGCTGAGCAGGGAGCCTGATGTGGGCTCAGTCCCACCACCCATGAGAGCATGATCTGAGCTGAAACGAAGAGTCAGTCATTTATCTGACCGAGCCAACCCAGATGCCCCTTAAAGTCTGTTTATATTTCATTCCTTCTATTTACTTTTCATATGTTTTTAAATAATTTCTCAAGATAAATGTTTTATTTATTCATTTTATTATTTTATTAATTTTATTATTTTATATGTTAATGTGATATTTGAAACTATGGATTTTCCTCTGACAATGCTATAGTTCTGTTATGTATGTTTGTTCAAAGTTTGCTACTCCAGTGTGAACTTGCATTTCTTTCAGAAGTTATTTCCTTATGCCAAACACACTTTTAATACTTGATTTTACTGGGCCAAGTTAATCTTAAAGGACGTTAGCTACTTCAGAGTAGCTCTGTTTAATTACTAAGCAAAAATATATCTATATAACACGATAGGGTACTGAGTACATATGTGGGAAATATATTTTTTTCCCATCTGAAAGAATGAAGCATTTTTATTGCATGGAGTAGCAATAATAAAAAAAATGAATAAATGAAGGTTTTAAGTTTGAATCATTAATATTCTCTTTTGCTTAGCTGGTTTGTATATCCTAGACTGAGAATAATGACTTCTATTCTAACTAACCTCTTAGTAATTTGAAAAATACTGGCTTGCTCCTGTTCCAGTTTACATGTAACCACAAGCTTGAGAATGACGTAACCTGCTGTGGTATAACAAAGAACTTCACAGTGCCTGAAGGCTGAATATGTCTATGGATGGATTCATAAAAAGTAGTTAAATTGAGTTTTATGGGAATTCTGAGAATAAGCCCATTTTTCATGACACACAGTCACTTTATTCACCTTGGTAATTGCCTGAGGATCTAGAAATTAGAAGGGATTTAAAATTTTTTCTCCCTTGCAAAATTAGTTGGGTAACTTATTTAGTGATTTGGTTATGTATAGGTTTAACATTAGAACAGAAAGCTAGAGGGATAAAGGGATAAATAATAACTCTTTGAGTGAAGGTTATTATATTGGTATTTCCACATTCCGTGCCATTGAGAGTGTGACAGGATTGTGTTGATCTATGCTTTCCCACCTTTTCTCATACACCCCTTTTTGTCCACGTGCGACCCCAATATGAGAAGCTACATAGTAATAATAATTTATAATGATAGAGCTAATTTACTGAGTATTCATTATTTCCTAGTGTTCTTTTAGTTTTTTTCATATTTATAATTCACTTAATCCTCACAAAAAAAACCATGAAGTAGGTATTATTGTGGTGAGCATCCCAAAGTTGTTCAGTTCCTAATCCTCAGAATCTATGATTCTAATCTATATATTATGTTCCATGGCAAGGGAAAGGGTTTCAGATGGAATTAAGGATATTAATCAGCTCTTAAAATATGGAGCTCATCCTGAAATATCTAAGTGGGGCCAATGTAATCATAAGCGTTCTTTAAATGTGGAAGAGGGAGGCAGAAGGTCAGAGTCAGAGAGAGATTTAAAGAAGCTCTGTTGCACATGTTGAAGATAGAGGAAGAGGTAAGGAAGGAAGAGGTAAGTCAAGGAAGACAGGCCTCTTTTAGAAGCTGTTAAAATCAAGTAAACATATTTTTCTCTCAAGCTGCAGGAAGCACACAGCCTTCCTGACAGCTTAATTTTAGCCCAGTGAGATCCATTTTAAACTTCTGAACTCCAGAACTGTATAATAATACATTTGTGTTGCGATAGGCCACTGAGCTCATGGTAATTTATTCCAGCAACAATGGGAAACTAATGTAATTATCATACTTATTTGGCAATGATAGGATAAGAAACAGAGGTTAGATAACTATATGTTTGTTTTTGTAAAGCCAGGTTTATCAACAGTACATTTTACCAATAGTACAATTTGCCCTTTTTTATTGTACAATTTTATGAGTTTTGATAAATACATGTAGGCATGAAACAAAAACCAAGATGAAGGTATAAAACATTTCTATCACTTTAATAAATTATTACGCCTCCTTTGTAGTGAGAATGTCTTTCCACCCCAGCCAAGTTCCCAGAAACTGACCTTTTTGCCTCTATGATTTCTGCCTTTTGCAGATTGGCATATCAATGAAATAATAGTTATGTGAATAGCTTGGCAATTCATGTCCACAAATAAGTATATAAAACAGGACAAAAAGGTCAAAACCAATCATGGAAGGGCACAGAAAATTGATCCAAAGCAGATAACAACTTAAAAAGTATTAATTCCTAAAAACTTGTGAGAGCTTTGGGTAAGGATAGCAGGAGTTCCTGGCCGTTTCCCTGGGACTGCTCACATTCCGAGTCCCTAGTTGGATAACAGGATTTAGATTCACAAGTTGTGGTTGGGTACAAAACTTTGTACCTTTTGTTTGGGTACAACTCCTTTGCTGCCAAAGGAGACGGACTGAACCAATTCAGGATAGGAGGCAACACCCCTGCTTTGCTGATTAACAGTGGTAATGGCTTCAGTTGGGAATAGGCAGGAAAATCTTCCAACCAGTTATTTCATAGGGAGGTGAGGGAGCCGTGGAAGTGCTAAGATAAGCCTTCCATGTGTCCACAGGCTGACTGGGAACCTATGCATGTACATGAGAGATCTAAAGGTCCAGGGGGGAAAAAAAAGAAGGAGAAGAAAACCTAGGAAGACACAAAAACAGGCTGCAACATTGATTGCATTTCTCAAACCAATACAGATAAATCAGCAGAGGGTGGAAACTGCATGGTCAAGGTGTTTAAGCAAAACCTCAGTTTGAACATTATCTAACCCCTTAGGCGAAAACAGGGCAATACCTAGGAAGCCAGGCTAAAAAATCAACATAAGAATGAAAAACCTGAATGAAGACACAGACAACTTTGGAGCAGATAGATTCTGCAGTTCAAATACAGACAAGGACTTTTTAAAAGTCCAATAAACCCAGAAAAAAACAAAACAAAACAAAACAAAACACCATCGCTACAGTAGATCATCTAAAAGAGAACTTTCAAAAAAAATATAAAGTGTGACTTATACTCAGTTATGGAAGCAGAAGACGTAAATAAAAACTGACTCTGTATGGGTTCATCTGCTCAATTTATCAGAGATTTAAATGCACCCATTATAAATACATTCACAGAAGTAAAGAAAATGCTATTCAAAGAATAAAAGTAAATTAGGATGACAATGAGTTAGTAAATAAGGAATATTAGTAAAGAAGTGTAAACTATATAAAAGGAAATAAATTCTGGGGCGCCTGAGTGGTTCAGTGGGTTAAAGCCTCTGCCTTCAGCGCAGGTCATGATACCAGGGTCCTGGGATCGAGCCCCGCATTGGGTTCTCTGCTCAGCAGGGAGACTCCTTCCCCATCCCTTCTCTCTGCCTCCTTCTCTGCCTACTTGTGATATCTGTCTGTCAAATAAACAAATAAAATCTTAAAAAAAAGGAAACAAATTCTAAAGTTGAAAATTATAACTAGAACGAGGGGATCAACAACAGATTTGAAATGGCAGAAGAAAGAATCACCATCAATGTGAGAATCACCATGAATTCCAACTATCTCCTATATCCAACAAGGAGATAGAGAAGAGGAAAAAAAAAGTTGAAAAAATAATAGCTAAAAACTTTCCAAATTTGATGAAAAATAGAATGCCCCAGATCACAGAAATTAGGAAAGATAAACACAAAAAGAATAACACCTATACACACTGTCAGACTGTGAGTCAAAGGCATAAAAGAAAATCTTGAAAGCAGTAAAGTAAAAATTATTTGAAACAATACAATTAATAACTCATTTCTTATGGAAACCCAAATGCAGTGTGGAATAAAATATACTGAGTATTGATGAAGAAAAATAAAATAAATGAAAAATTAAATATTATATATGTGTGTATGTATGTGTGTATGTATTATATATTATATATAAAGCTAAAAATCATCAGAGAAGTAATATGATAAACTAAAAATGTTATTCCAAAAGAAGGCAATGAAAGAGGAATGAGAAAGATAAGAGATAAAGGAAAATAACACAGCAAAGTGTAAATCCAGCCCTAACAATATTTATGTTAATATAAATAGACTAAACTATAATCAAAGGCAGTGTTTTCAAATTGAATAAAAAACTAAGATTTGTCCCTATGCTTTCTGCAAGACAAATACTTTATTTATAGTCAAAGAAATAAATAGTTGAAGTAAAAGATGGGAAAAAATGATATGCCATTCAAACAGTAACTCTAAACAAACTGAAGTAGTTATACTAATATCAAAGTAGAGTTTAAGACAAGAAATATTACTAGAGACAGAAACAGACTTTTCTAATTAATAAAGTGACCAATACACTGAAAAGATTTAGTGACTGCACTTAAATAAGTGTACTTAAACAGAGTCCCTAAATAAATGAAGCAAAGTCTTACATAATTATAACAGAAATAGATAACTCAGTAATTATAGATAGAGATTTCAATAGTCCTCTCACAGTAATTGACAAGGCAACTAGAAAAAAAAAAGCAGTAAGATTACAGAAGACTTGGCTAACTCTATCACCAGCTTGACTGGACATACTGAGAACTTTTCTTCTGAGAACAGCAGAATGCACCCACTCTTCAGTGCACAAGACCCATTGTTCAAGACAGACCTCATGCTAGGACATAAAACACGTTTTAATAATTTCAAATGGATTGAAATCATATCAAATATATTCTCCAACCACAACAGAATTAAATTAGAAGTAAACAACAGAAAGAAGGCTGTGGTTAGAGGAAAAATCATAACATTAAGCACTCATAGTGGAAAGGAAGAAAGATTTAAAATCAATAATCTCAGCTTCCACCTTAGGATGCTAGAAAAACAGAGCACCAAATCCAGTGCCAATAAGAGGAAGAGGAAAATAATAAAATCAGAGTGGAAATCAAAGAAAGAGAAAAGAGAAAACCATTAGAGAAAAATCAATGAAACTAAAAGTTCTTTGTGAAGATCAACACAGTCAATAGTTATTTTGCTAGACTAATAAAAATAAAAGAGAGATAGACGCTAGAGCAGAACTACAACATTAGATGTTGACCTTAAACTTATCTCTGTCAGATATAGATTGCAGATAGTGGAACTCTGAAGATAAATTTGGAAATCCAAGATTGTAGACCACTAGTGTCTCTCATTTTATTTAGAATACTAGGTCATGTCAGTCAAACAGATATTTACTGTAACACAATGGCATGGAAGCAGTAGACAGAGAGGGCCTGCCATAATTCACAGCCTCCTTCAATGCCAAAGAACTTTAGAAGAACATCTAAATGTTCTCTAGGCCACTAAGAAAGGTTTGAAACCTAGCTAAGAAACGGTTAGCAAGAAGATTCTCTAGGATTTGATGAGGGACACAAGAAGAGTATTTTTCCTTTGAGAAAGTTGAGTTTCTTCATCCATAAGATAGTGTTAATCACTATCTACTTGCACTTACTTCTACCAAACAATAAGGTTGTTTTAATACTTAAATGATATGAAGTATGTGAAAGGTATCTGTAAATGTTCATAAGCACTGTAAAATATTATTTATCTCTATTAATTGTTGTCCATTTGTAGTAGGGGGACTTTTTGTAATTTTTCTACTTAATTTTCCTCTAGTTTGTGTATTTTTGTAAGCTTTTCAAACTATTACAGATATTTGCTGTTTTATAGATTTCTTTTTGTAAAAAACATAAGCTAAAGTCTTGTTCATGTTAAGTCCTATAAAATTTTGTTCTCTTATAAATTTTTTCTGGATGTAACACATGAGATTAAGTTTATCGCTTCCTGAATTTTTTTGCCTTGGTCTTTCCCTAGTTACACTGATGGACTCTTCTTTTCTTTACCTCTTTAAAATCTGCATTCAGAAAATTCATACTAAAATACAAATGTTTGTAAATAGCTTTAGGTGAGGGCTCCAATAGGTGTGTGGATAGGATGCGGAAAGGGATTGGTCTTATGAGACATCAAAGTTTCACACATTCTTTATCCAATCCCCAAATATTCTGATTCAGCAAGTCTGGTGGGACACTGGTATTTTTAAATAGAATATTTTAAAACCTTGAAGGACACTCTTGCTTACAACCTCTGATCTGAGGGATAAAGCATTCTGGAATGTCATGAGTCGGTCAGCACATATGGAGGGTTAGGAAGGGCATCCTGACCTGTCTACTATCCTTGAATCATATCACAGAGATAACTGCCTCGTGTCCTAAAACCAGTCAGCACATAGAGCCCTCTCGGATATCTGATGGGCTCTGATGTAACCCGTGGAGACTTTGTTACCAGTGTTATCTTGAGAAATACAAGTACAGTGCACCAAATATTTTACTGGGTATTCTTTGTCCCCCATCAATGTAGTTATTTATCTTGGTGAGAGTGTTAATGTCGATAACCAGTAAACTATTAATGAAATATAAGTCAAGGTAAGCTATATTTTTTATCACTCATTGAATTATGCTTTAATTCATACTTCATGTTATTTCATCCTCAGGGGTAAGGTTTCACCATTATATGATTTAATGACTTAGGCATTCATGTTTATAACAATCTCATCCTAATGAGGCCTTTACATCAACATTTTATTCCTGAACAAATTAGAAATAGCAACATTTAACTTGTGATTATACTCAAGATGCAAATTTATGTAATAGACAAGGGCTTATTTTAAAATAGTCTAATTTCCAATAGAATTTGAAGAAAACTTTTAGAAAGAGTTACCATATATGTTATATGTACTTTTACCATATAGATTTGCTGCCAAATATGCCATATTTTCTTATT
The DNA here is from genome assembly GCF_002288905.1 of Enhydra lutris kenyoni. NCBI lineage: Eukaryota > Metazoa > Chordata > Mammalia > Carnivora > Mustelidae > Enhydra > Enhydra lutris. The sequence continues at coordinate 49,713,014 of NW_019154087.1, read as the reverse complement.
CTTTTGTTGATCTAAAATTCGTATGACACTGTAAAGCCTTGACCCTTGAGTGCTTAGTTCTCCCAGCCATGTGGATATGAATTTTTAAATTGTATAAAATTTCTTAAACAAGAACATTTGGTTTTACAAATAAATGCAATAATGTCAATTATTTCATAAAGTGCACCTTTATTAACTGGCTTGTAAGTGCCAGGCACTGTTTCAGACATTTTCACATCCATTATTTCAATATTTTTTTTCAGAGATGTAATTTAGTAGATTAACAAAACAAACAAATGATATTAGGTTCTTCATTGGAAGGAATGCAACATGGTATCATGATGCTTAAGGAAATAGCTTCAGAAACTACTGTTTTAAAATGAAACAGGCCTTGTCACATTCCTTTTCTGGAATATCACCAAAATTTTTTTGTTGTTGGTTTGAGAAATAGTGAGGAAAGGAGGTGAAAAGAGGACAGAATTACTCTATTTTCTTATTATAGACCATCTGTTCTGTGCTATATGATGCCAACAGAAATAACTTAAAATATCCCAAGCCCCTTAGAAGGTTGAGAGGTACTGTTTTGTAATGCTATGAGGAAATGAGGTCTCATTCCAAGTTCTGCTGCCTGCAATGCAAAAGTGTTGGGTTACTTTAAAGTTCTCCACCTCCCAATGCTCTTTACTACAAGTATCCTGAGACCACATCAAGGATGGGGCACAGGGATGGCTAGTCCTTTAGAGTCTGCTATGAGGTCTCTGGGCTGCCTTTGGTGTCAGGGTATTTGGGAAAAATTTCGTCTGAAAAAAAAATTTTTTCTTTTCAACTTATGAGAGAGCAGGAATAAAAGAATACATAATATGTCAAAACTCTTAAAATTCCTGCTTTCTTCCTCAGAGCCAAAAACCTCAGAGTATCAGTGCAAAACTTCCACTTGAATCCCAAGGCCCTTGGAGGAGTTGGTTCACTGAACACTCACATCTCTTTCCCAAGAGATGGTGTGGGAGCCAGGGCTGAGAAAGTTGGGACTCAACTCAGGGTCTGTTCTTATTAACTCTTCTTCTTTTTAAAAACTCTTTTTTCTTTTAAAAAAAAGAAAAAAAAAGACAATTTAGGTATTAAAGAAGAGAAAAATCTTAAGGAGAAAAATCCAAACTCTTTTGCTTCCTTGTGCATTATAAAATCAAAGATCTAAGATAAAAGAGAAACTTAATAGATCATTTGTTCCAAACACTTACCTGGTATTAAATTGATAGTTTATCACTTTTTCAGTGATAAACACTGAAAAAGTTTGTTAGTATTCTTAAATCTTAAAATTAAAGTATTATACTTTGTTTGTTTAATCTCTGATAATGTCAATTGCATATCTGGCTGACTGCATTCTAATTCTTAAGAATTTAAAAGCTTTCTTTCTTTCTTTCTTTCTTTTTTAGATTTTGACAACTATGTAAGAGAGCATCCATTTCCTCTGCCATTCTCAGACTTATGCTGAAACTAGGGTTTTACCTTCTTTTCTGAAACAGCTAAATACTGGAATCTCTAAGTTTTTCTTCTCTGGTTGTCCTCAGAATAAAAGGGCCACGATCTTTAGACAGCAAACACCAAATTCTCTCTCACACATTTTTGGTCTGGACTAGATTATTTTAAAATTTAAGATAAGGTTCATACTAAGATCCAGAGTGTCATTGTTGCTCTCATGTTGAATTGCTTTTGGTTACAAAATCATATTTATGTGATTTGATATATTATTATTTTAAAAAACATCAGCTCATCACATCTTGTTCATCAAGAGACTGGCCTATATGTTGCCCGAGAGCTGGTCTAATTAGATCTGAATAAAAATGTCTTCAAGCACTGACTGAAGGAATAGAATTGATCTAGACACAGAAGAATTCAGTAAAGTCACTCATTTATTCAGTTAATCCAGGGGATTTATTGTCCATAATTAATCTAGGTTTACTTAGTGATTAGATAAATGTGTAAGTAACAGTGAAAAAGTTTAAGGTTAGTATTCTTAAATCTTAACTTACCTCTAGTTGTATCTGTGAAGGTAAATCAGTCTTGACACATTAAAAGAAATGTTTAAAACAATCGTGAAATTATATTGAAAATAAAACTTTTCCCCAAGTTTGCATCTCTGATGACAGATATGTCTTTGATCAAGTCTATTTAAAACATTTTTTGTCTTTTTTTCCTCATTTTGGTTTATCTACGACTTACTAAGAAAAGCCAATTTTAATAAAAACAAAAGCAGAACAAAAAACATTGATCTATCTGTATCTTTGGAAAACTTCAGGATTTTTATTAAAAGTCATTTTATGTAGAAAGAAATTTATTCTTTTGTGTCTTATTAATTTTTAATAAAGCATTCTTTTAGGCTCTATAGATATATTCAGAAAGTAAATAATTTTGGAAAAATAATGAATTTGAAAAAGGCTTAACTTAATCAGAGCTGACGTCAAACAAGTTCTCAAGTAAGACTATTTTTTCCATGGATGGGGGTAAAAGTAACAAAACTTGCTTACTTAGTTGATGCCATCAGAAAGAGGATCTGGTTTCTGTCATTTAAGACAAAACAGTCACAACTAAGGTAGATAGTGGTGTTATAAATGGAGGCCTTCCAAATACTACCAGCTCAAATTAAATCGTTGGGCATTTCTATTGAAGTATCTTTGTGTTGAATTGTATAAGTAATTGCCTACTCTGTGTTTATGTTTAATCTTAAATCCTTAAATAAGTAAAAATTTTAAAGGCTGTAATTTATCTGTTTCTCCCCCCTATATTTCTGATATATAATGGATAATTATATGTTGTTCTCTGAGGTGCAACTGTCTCTTTAGATGAAAAACACCAGTTTTAAAATCCGAGGTTATAAAATGAGAAGTTAATTTATTAGTAAATTTTTTCCTGGCTTCCAGTTAGAGTGTCATGAATACGATTTATGAATGCAGAGCATTGCTTGAATTGCCACGACAGTCCGTGGAGATCAGCTGTTCAACATTTGAAGTGTAGGTATATGATTGACATTTAAAAGGATTCTTCTGATTAATTATCTATGGGACATCACAAGATAGTAAATAAAACTCAGTAATGGAAACTCAATAAAGAAGGGTTAACCATAGGAAACAAATAGTCTTGACTCAAGAAAATTTAGTAAACAAACTTTTTTAAGGATGTTTTCAGACAATTCCTCTGAAATGAAATGACCCTGTTTGTGGAATACTGAAAAGTCACGGAAATATTCTGTGCACTCTTCAAACTTACTGTCTGATATACTCAAATAAATTCCCATTTGTATTTAAGTAAGCTAAAGATAACGTTTGTTGCCAAATTTTGCATGCACATGAACTAAGATTGATTTCCTTAAACCAAACAACTTACTTACAGAGAGTTCAAATTCTACTGTGTGTAGGTATATATTTAACTAGAAGTTGGTTGACATAGGGCTCTCACAGAATTCACATCTTAACTTGAATACCTAATGTACTTTGATGAGAAATGGATCAGACTCCTTGGGTTGTGCTGACCCCAGAGATGCAATCTCTGGAAAATTGATTTCTTGAGCATTTCATGTTGCTTGAGGAAGGGAGAAACATATTCCAGAGGAGAAAACAGATCAAAGTGTATCAACTTTTAGAAATTTAGATCAATAACAATTTTTTGATTACTTTGTATGTACTTATGTTAGAAGGGATAGTTTCATGTATGCTATATAACAAGCAATCACAGTATCTGAATAACTTAAAACATCAGAGATTGAGTTTTCTGCTCACTCTATATGTATTTCAAGGAATTGCTTTTGGCTATAGGCCCCATCATCCTCACTCAGGAATGCCAGGTGTCAGGGTGTCTATCATTTAGGTAAGAGATCATGGTGCCCTGATTTTTCAAGCTTTCTACCTGCAAAAGGCACATATTCCATTCACTCCCATATTATGGGCCAATAGGAATCACATGATTATGTCTAACTTCAGGGGACGGTAAAGCATGATTTTACCACATGACTGAAAGAGGAGAGCAAGAAATGGTAATCAAAATACTGGTGAATGAGACTAATGATTATGACTGCCGAGAGTACTGGTCACCAATTTTTTTTTTTTTAAAGATTTTATTTATTCATTTGACAGACGGAGATCACAAACAGGCAGAGAAGCAGGCAGAGAGAGAGGAGGAAGCATGCTCCCCGCCGAGCAGAGAGCCCGACGCGGGGCTCCATCCCAGGACCCTGAGATCACGACCGGAGCCGAAGGCAGAGGCTTTAACCCACTGAGCCACCCAGGCGCCCCCCTGGTCACCAATTTTGAGCTCATTATTCTCTTTGCTGCATAAAAAACATACTTTCTCCCTCTTGTGGGTAAATAAAACTCCCTGGATTTCTCAGTGTTCCTGTTAAAAAGCCTAGTCTTCCGAGAAAGGGAGATAAACAGAACATAAAGTTAGGAAGTGTTTGCTTTCACTTTTCCTGGAAGCATTTTACTTTTCACATATCAAGAAAATTATTTCTGTGGCCATTTGGATTAGGTCCCTAGGTTAAGCTTCAGAGTGACTGGAGAGCTCTCTTCCTAGGTATTTACATTCCTAAATCTTTGGAGTCCAGAGATGGGCAATATCTCTAGGTCACAAAAGCAGGAGACATCCAGTGTTTGTCTGGCCCTTGGAAAGATGTATTTACATTCTCAGGATCCTTGCCATCTCCTCTCAAAGGAGCAAAGGCTTTTGTTTTGTTTTGTTTTGTTTTTCTTTTTCTTTTTCTTCTCCTTCCGCTAGAGAGACAGGAACAGCTGTCTTTCTACTGGATATAAACAGAGAAAATCCATTGTTCTCCTTTCCTTTGGAGATACAGACTTCGGAGTTTGTGTCAGTAGAACATTTTGTCTGACTTCTCATATCACTCCTGAGGTAAGAATCAGGGTATGAGGGATCACAACGTTATTATATACTTTTTAAGTGAATAATGATAGTCTGGCTCTGACCCAGAATACCTCCACCTCATTTATTCATTCAGGATAAAATAAATAAAGATCAATATTAAAAATAAAACACTTCTCTATGGAAATAATCCAAAAGCCAGATCTAGTCGCGGCTGCAAGAGCTGACCTCTAGTGATATGCAAGACTTGCCCCTCACGGGGTGGGGCTGGGGGTTGCTCCATGAAGTCAAGGTATGGCACCCCTTGCTCCAGAAATTTATGAATATAGAAAGTATGCCTTGCATATGCTCAATACACAATGACCGCTCATGTTCAGGACAATCATGACAAACACATCTGTAGGAAAGGGGAAGAATGGCGTTCATGGAACCAACTTTTCCATACAATGATGACATTCTGCTGGGCTGCATATCAAGGACTCTTCCCCCCCTCATACACTCATATGTTTTATGGTCTGAATGTTAGCGGCGTGCCATACCTATTGCTATACTCTTTGGACAAAGTGGGCTATCCGTAGTTATGGTGTCCATCCTGCAGCTGCAGCCTTCCGCATACATGGCCAGATACATTTAGCAGTTAATTAAATATGTGTGATTAAATCTCAGCGAAGACCTACTTACTGAAGGTAAAGAATCACAGTTAGGATGATATACCTGTGGAATTCCCCATCTTCTCAAAAACACCTAATTTTTTACTGTTTGAATCTTTCACTCAAACTGCATTATACTGCCTGAAATGTACCTTTCCTATTGTGGGTAAGGTTTGGTTTTTTTTTTTTTTTAGCAGTAGTAATAAATATAGAAGAATTCTTACTTCTACATAAACACATCCATAGTGCCAATCTGAAAAATGGAGCAGTTTTAATGTCCTCTAAAAGCATCCTATGAGGAATGAGACTAAAATACATTTTCAAACATGCAGTCAAGTTGAATGAAATACAACTCTTGGAAACTAAGTTTAAAAATTTAAATCAAATTTTATAATGATTGAAGAAGTTAAGTAATAGGGCTACCCACCTCAAATTTTCTTTCAAATGAAACAATGTTTTATATGGATGGTGCTATGTATGCTTGAATGGTATCTCAATAATCACACAATATGTATTCATAAGAAGATATATGCTTTTAGGTTTGAAATAGCATTACTTAGAGAAATTCTCTAATGACATTCACATGAAATGTTCACTGATAAGACAAATGCGATACTTAAAATTAACTTCAAATAGAAATGGAAGGTGCGAACACTTTGAAAGTCAAGTGGAATTTATGCCCCCCTCCTTCCTTGTCTGGTCTCCTTATATTCTTCTACTCTTTCCTTCCTTCCATTTGTTTACAGAGGAGACAATTGTTATTCTTATACATTCACTCTCTGAACAAAATTTCACTGAGTACCTGCCACACAGCCTTTCTATTAAATAATATATTGTACTTTGGGAAGATACTTATTGAATTAAAAAAATTTTTTTTGAATTTACAGTCTATTCACAAAGTTCAAAATCCAAGTAATACTTACAAAGATACACATTTAGCCATTTAGCTATCACCCCTGCCCCTGTCACCCTATATTATAGGGAACCATGTTTTATTATGCTATTGTGTAACCGTCCAGTGTTTCTCTATGTAAGTATAGGCAAATGTAAAGATATATTATTACCTTCCTATAAAAAGATATGACAGGGTTATGTACTTGAATATATTTTTTTAACTTACCTATAAGTCCTGGAGATTTTCCATTTCAGGGTACAGAAGCTTCTTTGGCCTTTTTTTTTTTTTTTCCTTTTTCCAAATCTTCACTTATGTAACTTTTATTTTCATATGTAATATGTAAATAGGAAATATGAAGAAAACTTTATATATGTAAAGTCTATTTAATCAGTCCTCTTTAGATGAATAGAGCTAGTTGTCACTGACTCTTTCGTTAATACAAAAGTACCACAAGAAAATAACCCTCTGTGTAAATCATTTTAGGTGTTCCTTCAGGATTAATTCCCATAAGAAAAATTCCTGGATAAAAGGGTAAATGCATTTTAAATTTTGTTAAATTTTGTCAAAATTTCCTCTATAGGAGTTGTGGTATTTTGTACTCCTATCAAGAATGAATGAAAATACTTTTTTCCATATAACCTCCCCAACAGAGTGTTTTGTTGAACATTTTGGATATTGACCTAAATGATAGGTAAAAATGTTACTGTATTTTAATGAAGATTTCAGTTATGATGAATAAGGGTATATTTTTATTTTTTTATTTCTCAGGGTATATTTTTATTTAATTTTCAATAAATTGTTCATGTCTTTGCTTATTTTTCTACGAGCTATTGGCTTTTTCTTCTTGATTTCTAGGTGTTTACATATTTGGGGATTACACATTGCCTGCAACAAGGTTCTTTTTATTTTTAGGTATGAGAAATGTCTTTCTTTTTGCTTATGGTGTCTTTAGGATTCATTTTTCTTACAGTAGCTTTTAACAAAACTCACTTACAGCTTGTTTGGAGGTTCTACCTGGGGAACGGCAGCTACTCTTATACCCTTGATGCAAGAGCCCTTCTCCTCTATGGTGGAAGGTCATCTTCTTCCACTGGGACGCACATGGAGCAGTGAGGAGGGAAGGGACACCCGCCTAGCCAGCCAGATCAGCCTAATCAACCCTGGTGATCAATGGGGTGACAGATGTTGCAGCCAGATTGCCCTCACATCCAATAACATAATAAAAAAAATATGGCAAAAAACTCCCACCCCAACTCACTGATAATTTTATCAAACTTACTTTAATGACCTCTGCACTTTGAGTCATGTTTGGAAAGATCTTCCTTCTCTACTCTGTTATCAAAAATTACAACTGTGGGGCACATGGATGGCTCAATTGTTAAGCATCTACCTTTGGCTTAGGTCAGGATCGCAGGGTCCTGGCATGGAGACCCACATAAGGCTCCCTGCTCAGCATGAGCCTGCTTCTCCCTCTCCCTCTGCTGCTCCCTGCTTGTGTTACCTGTCTTGCTGTGTCTCTCTCTATCAAATAAATAAAATATTAAAAAAAAATACAACTACATTTCTTTAATACCTTATGGTTTCATATTGTTTAGTTACGTTATATTATTCACATAATTTGTCTTGGATTTTCCAATTGTACAATTATATCATCTACAAAGACTGTTAATGTTACTTCATTCTTTCATTTTTAAACTTCAAATGAAAAAAAAAAACTTGTAGGGACACCTGAATGGCTCGGTTGGTTAATAAGCATCTAACTTCGGCTCAGGTCATGATCCCAGGGTCCTGGGATGGAGCTCCACATTAGGCTTTCTGCTCAGCAGGGAGTCTATTTCTCCCTCTCCCTGCCACTCACCCTGCTTGTACTGTCTCTCTCTCTCTCAAATAAATAAAATCTTTATAAATAAGTAAATAAATAAATTTTGTACCAAATTGCAATGGCTAATGCCTCTAGCACCTTGCTCATTAGTCATGGTAATGGTGAGTGTTTTCATCTTGTTCCTACACCCAGTTTTGTTTCCCTATCTGGTGCACTGGATTCAGGGCTTGATGTGTATATGTGTGCACATGTGTGCACCCATGTGTGTTAGTGAACATTTCACTGATTTTTATTTTTTGTGGGTTTTTTTGTAAATAAAAAAATTATATAGAGAATTTATCAAATGCCATTTCAGCCAACCAGGAAAATAATCATGTAATTTTCCACCATAGATCAATACAGAGAATTAAATGTAATAAAAGATTTTCTAACACTCATCTATTTTTTTTATGCCTGCAATAAATTTCACTTGTCCTTGATGCACTATTATTTTAATGTGTTGCTAGTTGGCTTACTACTGTTTTAGGTAAGATTTTCTTAAAGAGTGAAAATTGGTCAACATTTTTTTTTTTTTTTTTTTTGCTTATTTGCCAGTTTGCAATCTTTTTCTGTATTTTAATACCAATGTAACACACTTTTATGAGAATAATTTGCAATATTATTTTTAGGTGTGATTTAAAATAGTTTGTTTTTTAAGTTTAGAAGAATGCTCTGTGAAACTGTCAAGGCATACTGTTTATTATTTTGGGGAAAATTTTTTATGTTTAACTTTTAGTTAGATTTTTTTAAAGGATTTATGTAGAGTCTGTGGCCAAGTTTGATACATTGTGTATTCCCAGAAAATACTTATTTCATCCAAGATTTAAATTTGTTATGTTTAGAGGTAAGAAAGTTTTTTTTTAACATTTCAAAATTATTCTGTGTCTATGTTTATTTTGTTCTCGTGATCTCTCTGTGCACCTGGTTTTCTTCCTTCTTTTCCTTGATTATAATAACTAAGATTTGACCTAGTTTTGATTTTTATTACTTCTGTTGTTTTATTTTAATAAATAAATGTTACTAGTTCTAATCTGCCTTTTCTCACTTTTTGTGTTCTACTTCATTCATTTTTGGCTTTATTTCTATATTTATTCATTTCTTCTTATTTTTTATGGTTTATATCTAAAATATATACTGTCTCCAGTATCAGTACTTTCTGGATATTTTGATTTTTTGGTTTACAATTTTTTGATTAAAAAAATTTTTTTTCCTTAAAGATTTTATTTATTTGACAGAGACAGTGAGAGAAGGAGCACAAGCAGGGGGAGTGGGAGAGGAAGAATCAGGCCTCCTGCTTGAGCAGGGAGCCCAATGCTGGGCTCAAACCCAGGGCCCTGGGATCATGACCTGAGCTGAAGGCAGATGCTCAAAGACTGAGCCACCTAGGTGCCCCTGATCTAAAAGCTTTTTAAACAAGATTTTAATTTTTAAAATTTAAACAAAATGATTTCTAAATAGAATGACTTTTGTTCCTTATTTTGTTTTAATAACTGAATTCATTTTATTATGGTCAGAGAATTTTTTGTATTATTTCCATATTTTTAGATTAATGAATTCTTTTATGACCCAATATATGATCTTTTTTATGTGTATGGAATGGGCCTTTCTGCCTATTATCAGGGAAATATTTGCATAAACGCATCAAACCTATGTTAAAAAATATACTGTTTAGGTCTTCATTATTCTTGCATGTTTTTTTATCCATGCAATCTGTCTTTAATTGGCCAGTGGATTTTTAAAAATAATATATTTTGTAAGTAAGGCCATTTAACAAAATTGAAATATTTTGATCAAATGATTTTCACAGTTCAGTATCTTTCTCTCCCATTTCTTAACATAGTCGCAATATAATGCAGATGTTAACTGGAGGATTTCCAGATAGTGTTTTAACTTGACCACAATTTGTTAAAGTCAAAGGTCAAAAACTGTCCTGTTGTCAAGAGGGCAGATTCTGGACATGGAATTCCCCACACAATGTTGCATTTGTAGTTTCAACACCAACTCTTGCTTGAACATTGTCCTTCTCTCTAATGAAAGCCTATGAAAAATTTAGCAATTCTTTTGTTATTTCTCTAAAATGAACATAATGGCTTAAGTTGATGAAAGTTACTGCCATTGAGCACTATTTATATAAAATGAGACTCTGTCTACTTAGGGTCAAATTCCTTACATTCCAAAGACATGTGTGTCACTCTTTCCCCTCGAAAGAATGCTTTTCCACAATTCATCAAATTTCATTGTACTTGTGTAAGTGGACACATCCATTATGCACAGTGAGGTCTCAAAAAGATGAAGGGGATGTCTGAGAAAAATGATGACTCCTGATCTCATACAAAATGTATGTCTTCTACTCAAGTTAAAGATGCAAATACAAAAACTATGCCTAGAGGTCACTGTGAAAGAAGAACGCAAGAAATGTTCTTTTGATGTATTCTTTTCTATGTCTAATCTTTTGCTTATTTAGAAATATAGGACAGTTACTAAAGCTTATTTGAAGCAGATGCATTTGATTTTAGACAGTGAAAATACAACTTAAAAATACTTAGTTTTTAAAAACCATGTCCCTACAAATAAATAATAACTAAAAGCTCTTCAGTAGCTCAATTTAAAAATATGAAAAGAACATGGAGCACTACATCACAGAAAAGAAATATACCTGGCTTCATAGAAATCATAGAAAAATAATCATAGAAAAATCTAACATAATCTTGAAATAGAGTATCATGATCGTTTATAACACTGTAGAAGTTCTTTTTTAAGAAGGCAATTTCAGCAGCCCGGGAAAAGAAGTCTATAATATACAATGGTAAAAATATTAGATTGGCAGCAGACTTATCCACAGAGACCTGGCAGGCCAGAAAGAGCTGGCATGATATATTCAGAGCACTAAACAAGAAAAACATGCAGCCAGGAATACTATATCCAGCTAGGCTATCATTGAAAATAGAAGGAGAGATTAAAAGCTTCTAGGACAAACAAAAACTGAAAGAATTTGCAAACACCAAACCAGCTCTACAGGAAATATTGAAAGGGGTTCTCTAAGCAAAGAGAGACCCTAAAAGTAATAGATCAGAAAGGAACAGAAACAATATACAATAACAGTCACCTTACAGTCAATATAATGGCACTAAATTCATATCTCTCAATAGTTACCCTGAATGTTAATGGGCTAAATGCCCCAATCAAAAGACACAGAGTATCAGAATGGATAAAAAAACAAAACCCATCTATATGTTGCCTACAAGAAACTCATTTTAAACCCGAAGACACCTCCAGATTTAAGGTGAGGGGGTGGAAAAGAATTTACCATGCTAATGGACATCAGAAGAAAGCAGGAGTGGCAAACCTTATATCAGATCAATTAGATTTTAAGCCAAAGACTATAATAAGAGATGAGGAAGGACACTATATCATACTCAAAGGATCTGTCCAACAAGAAGATCTAACAATTTTAAATATCTATACCCCCAACGTGGGAGCAGCCAACTATATAAACCAATTAATAACAAAATCAAAGAAACACATCAACAATAATACAGTAATAGTAGGGGACTTTAACACTCCCCTCACTGAAATGGACAGATCATCCAAGCAAAAGATCAACAAGGAAATAAAGGCCTTAAATGACACGCTGGACCAGATGGACATCACAGATATATTCAGAACATTTCATCCCAAAGCAACAGAATACACATTCTTCTCTAGTGCACATGGAACATTCTCCAGAATAGATCACATCCTCGGTCCTAAATCAGGTCTCAACCAGTATCAAAAGATTGGGATCATTCCCTGCATATTTTCAGACCACAATGCTCTGAAGCTAGAACTCAATCACAAGAGGAAATTTGGAAAGAACCCAAATACATGGAGACTAAACAGCATCCTTCTAAAGAATGAATGGGTCAACCAGGAAATTAAAGAAGAATTGAAAAAATTCATGGAAACAAATGATAATGAAAACACAATGGTTCAAAATCTGTGGGACACAACAAAGGCAGTCCTGAGAGGAAAATATATAGTGGTACAAGCCTTTCTCAAGAAACAAGAAAGGTCTCAGGTACACAACCTAACCCTACACCTAAAGGAGCTGGAGAAAGAACAAGAAAGAAACCCTAAACCCAGCAGGAGAAGAGAAATCATAAAGATCAGAGCAGAAATCAATGAAATGGAAACCAAAAAAACAATAGAACAAATCAACGACACTAGGACCTGGTTCTTTGAAAGAATTAATAAGATTGATAAACCCCTGGCCAGACTTATCAAAAAGAAAAGAGAAAGGACCCAAATAAATAAAATCATGAATGAAAGAGGAGAGATCACAACTAACACAAAGTAATACAGACAATTATAAGAATATACTATGAGCAACTCTACGCCAACAAATTTGACAATCTGGAAGAAATGGATGCATTCCTAGAGACATATAAACTACCACAACTGAACCAGGAAGAAATAGAAAGCCTGAACAGACCCATAACGAGTAAGGAGATTGAAACAGTCATCAAAAATCTCCAAACAAACAAAAGCCCAGGGCCAGACGGCTTCCCGGGGGAATTCTACCAAACATTTAAAGAACTAATTCCTATTCTCCTGAAAGTGTTCCAAAAAATAGAAATCGAAGGAAAACTTCCAAACTCATTTTATGAGGCCAGCATCACCTTGATCCCAAAACCAGACAAGGATCCCATCAAAAAAGAGAACTACAGACCAATATCCTTGATGAACACAGATGCAAAAATTCTCACCAAAATACTAGCCAATAGGATTCAACAGTACATTAAAAGAATTATTCACCACGACCAAGTGGGATTTATTCCAGGGCTGCAAGGTTGGTTCAACATCCGCAAATCAATCAATGTGATACAACACATTAATAAAAGAAAGAACAAGAACCATATGATACTCTCCATAGATGCTGAGAAAGCATTTGACAAAGTACAGCATCCCTTCCTGATCAAAACTCTTCAAAGTGTAGGGAGAGAGGGCACATACCTCAATATTATCAAAGCCATCTATGAAAAACCCACCGCAAATATCATTCTCAATGGAGAAAAACTGAAAGCTTTTCCGCTAAGGTCAGGAACACGGCAGGGATGTCCGTTATCACCACTGCTATTCAACATAGTACTAGGAGTCCTAGCCTCAGCAATCAGACAACAAAAGGAAATGAAAGGCATCCAAATCGGCAAAGAAGAAGTCAAACTATCACTCTTCGCAGATGATATGATACTCTATGTGGAAAACCCAAAAGACTCCACTCCAAAACTGCTAGAACTTGTACAGGAATTCAGTAAAGTGTCAGGATATAAAATCAATGCACAGAAATCAGTTGCATTTCTCTACACCAACAACAAGACCGAAGAAAGAGAAATTAAGGAGTCCATCCCATTTACAATTGCACCCAAAACTATAAGATACCTAGGAATAAACCTAACCAAAGAGACTAAGAATCTATACAGAGAAAACTATAAAGTACTCATGAAAGAAATTGAGGAAGACACAAAGAAATGGAAAAATGTTCCATGCTTCTGGATTGGAAGAATAAATATTGTGAAAATGTCTATGCTACCTAAAGCAATCTACACATTTGATGCAATTCCTATCAAAGTACCATCCATTTTATTCAAAGAAATGGAACAAATAATCCTAAAATTTATATGGAACCAGAAAAGACCTCGAATAGCCAAAGGAATATTGAAAAAGAAAGCCAAAGTCGGTGGCATCACAATGCCAGACTTCAAGCTCTATTACAAATCTGTCATCATCAAGATGGTACTTGGCACAAAAACAGACACATAGATCAATGGAACAGAATAGAGAGCCCAGAAATAGACCCTCAACTCTATGGTCAACTAATCTTCAACAAAGCAGGAAAGAATGTCCAATGGAAAAAAGACAGCCTCTTCAATAAATGGTGTTGGGAAAATTGGACAGCCACATGCAGAAAAATGAAATTGGACCATTTCCTTACACCACACATGAAAATAGACTCAAAATGGATGAAGGACCTCAATCTGAGAAAGGAATCCATCAAAATCCTCAAGGAGAACACAGGCAGCAACCTCTTCGACCTCAGCCACAGCAACATCTTCCTAGGAACATTGCCAAAGGCAAGGGAAGCAAGGGCAAAAATGAACTATTGGGATTTTATCAAGATCAAAAGCTTTTGCACAGCAAAGGAAACAGTTAACAAAACCAAAAGACAACTGACAGAATGGGAGAAGATATTTGCAAACGACATAGCAGATAAAGGGCTAGTGTCCAAAATCTATAAAGAACTTATCAAACTCAACACCCAAAGAACAAATAATCCAATCAAGAAATGGGCAGAAGACATGAACAGACATTTCTGCAAAGAAGACATCCAGATGGCCAACAGACACATGAAAAAGTGCTCCACATCACTCGGCATCAGGGAAATACAAATCAAAACCACAATGAGATATCACCTCACACCAGTCAGAATGGCTAAAATTAACAAGTCAGGAAATGACAGATGCTGGCGAGGATGCGGAGAAAGGGGAACCCTCCTACACTGTTGGTGGGAATGCAAGCTGGTGCAACCACTCTGGAAAACAGCATGGAGGTTCCTCAAAATGTTGAAAATAGAGCTACCCTATGACCCAGCAATTGCATTACTGGGTATTTACCCTAAAGATATAAATGTAGTGATCCGAAGGGGCATGTGCACCCGAATGTTTATAGCGGCAATGTCTACAATA